>NW_005054610.1:83535-90359 GCF_000277835.1 Geospiza fortis | reverse complement strand
CTTTGTTATCATTCTTTTCTATTCTTAGCTAGCCTTCTGATGAGAACATTTCTTCTATTCTTTTAGTATAATTTTAATGTAATATATATAATAAAATAATAAATCAAGCCTTCTGAAATGTGGAGTCAGATCCTCGTCTCTTCCCAAATCCGAAAACCCCTGTGAACACCGTCACAATCCTACACATCTCGGGGCAGCAATTAACAACCATCAACCCGAGAGTTAACCAGAGCCCCCCCAGGGCAGGGAACACCCCCCACCCCGGGCAGGACCCCAGACCACCCCTGCATGAGCCATCCCGGGATGGGCGGGAGTGAGATCCAGCGGCAAATCCAGCACTGGGCTCCTGCAGCTCGGGCTGATGCTGTTCAGGACCAGTTCTGGTCTCAAACCCAGCCCAAAGGGGCCAAACCAGGCACTGCCAGGGGTGTCTGAGGTGGAGGCAGCTCCTGTCCCAGCTAGGGGTCCCAAATCCTCCTGCCCAATGTCTGAGGATGGTCAGGATAAATCCTGCACCCTGGGCAAATTCAGCCCAGATCTGAAACCTCTGAACCTCTGCGCTCAGGCTGGGGCCAAAAGAAAGACCCCGAGGGGCTGGAGCGAGTCCAGAGCCAGGAATGGAGCTGGGGAAGGGCTGGGGCTGCAGGGAAGGGTCTGGAGAGCTCCTGAGGAACCTGGGGGGGCTCAGCCTGGAGCAGAGGAGGCTCAGGGGGACCTTGTGGCTCTGCACAGCTCCTGACAGGAGGGGACAGCCAGGACAGGCTCAGGCTCTGCTCTCAGGGAACAGGGACAGGAATAAAGGTCCTGGGGAAGTTTAGGTTGGGAAATTTCCTCACTGTAAGTCTGTCCAGCCCTGGCACTGGGGCAGTGCTGGAGTCATCAGCCCTGGAAGTGTCCAAAACCCACAGGAATGTGGCCCCTGGGGGCCTGGTTAATGCCGCTGATGCTCTCGGTGGTTTTCTCCCAGCCTGGATGATTTCTACACCTTGGGAGAAGGAAGGCTCAGACAATCCAAGGCAGCCAAAGAGCTGAACGTCCCAGCCCCAGGCGGAGGAGCCGAGGCTGAAGGGTCCCCGTGGTGCAGCTGCAGCTCCCGGGGCTCATTCCCATCCCCAGGGAGAGCAGGAGCTGCAGCCAAGCCACGGCGGCTGAGCAAACACGGGCGGCTGCTGTCCAAGCAGGCAAGTGAATCTGGAGGCACAATTTGTCATCTAATTGCAGCCACACCCCCCGGGATTAATTGCTGCATTTGAATTCAAAGCAGGGCAGATTTACGGCCCCATCAGGTTTCATCAGCCGTTACTGGTGATTGATGCCCAGCTAAAAGCACTGCAAACAGCCAAAAAAGGGCCCTAATAGGGTTGGTTTTTTTCAGAGTTAGGAGTATTTGGGTTGTTTGATCATCCCCAAGCCTGCAAGAGAGGGGAATTAAAACCTTGGCCGCATTTGCTGCAGACTCCACTGAAGGTTGCTGGCTCCTGCGCAAGGGGAGGTTGCCTCGGGAGGGTGTCTAAGATTTCCACAGAATTATGGGCAGGAAGAAGAGTCAGGGAAACAAAACCCTGATGGTTTTCCACATTCAAAGCCAGAGGGACATTTAGCAGAAATAAACCTTTAACCAGGATAAACCGTTAACTACCATCTGCCTCTGTCTCAAATAAAGAGGGGAAATTAACCCCACCCTGCCCCAAGATCAGCCATTGTGAGGCTGCAGGTGTGTAACCACCGAGGTGCAGGGTCAGGGGGACCTTGTGGCTCTGCACAGCTTCCCGGCTCAGGCCAAAACCATCCCATAACCTCCCAGAAACATCCACAGCCACCCAAAACCATCCCATAACCTCCCAAAAACGTCCACAGCCACCCAAATCCATCCCTAACCTCCCAAACCATCCCACAGCTCCCCAAACCATCCCTCAGCCATCCAAAACCATCCCATAACCTCCCAGAAACATCCACAGCCACCCAAAACCATCCCATAACCTCCCCAAACCATCCTTCAGCCATCCAAATCCATCCCATAACTCCCAAAAACCTCAATTTCCCAAACCATCCACAGCCCCCCAAAACCATCCCACAGCCACCTAAACCATCCCACAGCCTTCTCAAACCACCCACAGCCACCCAAAAACATCTCACAGCTTCCCAAACCATCCCACAGCTCCCCAAACCCTCCTTCAGCCATGCAAAACCATCCCATAACCCCCCCAACCCATCCCACAGCTCCCCAAACCCTCCTTCAGCCATGCAAAACCATCCCATAACCCCCCCAACCCATCCCACAGCTCCCCAAACCCTCCTTCAGCCATGCAAAACCATCCCATAACCCCCCAAAAACGTCCATTTCCCAAACCACCCACAGCCACCCAAAAACATCTCACAGCTTCCCAAACCATCCCACAGTTCCCCAAACCATCCCTCAGCCACCCAAATCCATCCCATAACCTCCTAAAAACCTCAATTTCCCAAACCATCCACAGTCACCCAAACCATCCCACAGCCATCTAAACCATCCCTCAGCCACCCAAAACCATCCCATAGCCTCCTAAAAACATCCTAGAGCCATCCAAACCATCCCACATCGCCCCAAACCCTCCTTCAGCCATCCAAAACCACACCAGAGCCTCCTGAACCACTCCACAGCCCCTCAAAACCACCCCACAGCCCCCAAACCCTCCCACAGCCATCCAAAACCATCCCTGAGCCATCCAAAACCACCCCACAGCCCCCAATCCCTCCCACAGCCATCCAAAACCATCCCTGAGCCATCCAAAACCACCCCACAGCCCCCAATCCCTCCCACAGCCATCCAAAACCATCCCTGAGCCATCCAAAACCACCCCACAGCCTCCAAACCCTCCCACAGCCATCCAAAATCACCCTACAGCCCCCAAACCCTCCCACAGCCATCTAAACCAACCCACACCCTCCTCAAACCATCCTCAGCCCCTCAAAGCCAGTGCTCAGAGCTGGTGATGCCCAGAGCTGCCCAGTTCAGCTCCTGTGGGGTCCCAGTATGAACCAGCAAGCACTGGTGCTGGGCCCCGAGGGCCTGAGGCTTCTCAGAGCACCCAAGGGTTCCCCAAAAACCTCTGACAGTACCCAAAAAATGTCTTTCCTCCACAAAGGAAATGGAAAGCACTTTTCATTGCAGGGAATGGTGCTGGGAGCAGCCTGGAGGGTCTGGGAGCAGGAGGGGCCACCCAGGAGGGCCAGGGAGAAACAGGGGTCACTGAGGAGCTCCAGAGAGCAGGACACACCACCAGGGAGGGCCAGGGAGAAACAGGGGGTCACTGAGGAGCTCCAGAGAGCAGGAGACACCACCAGGGAGGGCCAGGGGGTAACTGAGGAGCTCCAGAGAGCAGGAGACACCACCAGGGAGGGCCAGGGAGAAACAGGGGTCACTGAGGAGCTCCAGGAAGGGCCAGGGATCAGAAGGAGCAGCCAAGGAAGGCCAGGGCTGGGGCTCATGCAGGGCTCAGACCCCAGGTGTGTCAGGCACCATGGGCTCAGCCAGGTGTGTCCCACACCCTGCTCCACCCATCAAGGCTCAGCCAGAAGAGGTGAATAGCACCAGTTCAGCCAGGTGAGAGGACTGAGCCTCCAGCCTGACCTCCAGGTGACCCCAAAGACCAGCTGCCAGTGATGAGGAGGAGCAGGGACACCAGCAGAGATGTCACCATGGCCGGGGACCCGCTGGTGTCCAGGTCCCAGCGGTGAGAGCCCCGTGCTCCACCCCAAAGAGTTTCACCTGCAAATCCCATTTTCTCACCCATCTCCCAGCCCAGCAACGGGCTCAAACTGGTTTCTGCTCCAACCCCCAGTGATGAAACCACTTCCAACTCTCCAGGCTCATGTCCAAGTTTCCCATGGGCAAAGCCTGTCCTTGGCCCCCTGTCCAGTGTCCAGGATCATGGACATCGAGAGCTCAGGGAAGGTGCCTGGGGACAGAAGAGTGCTGGCAGCTGGGGACAAGAGGGACCTCACCCAGTTTGTCACCAGCAATGTGAGAGGAGCCATAAATCCATCAGAAATGGGGATCCACCACAGGGATCAGCCTGAGCTGGGTTTTGGAGAGGGCCCAAGTTTTGAATTCTCACAGCTCAACCCATCAGGTCCCACTCTTGGCACCAGCTCAGCTTCCCATCCCACCCCACTGCTCCTCCCTAGCATCAAGCCTGTGGGACATCAACTCCGAGATGTTTCCTGCCAAAAACCAGGGCACAAAGGGGAGAGGAAATAATCCCCAGCCCTTCAGAGAAAGGGCTTCACCGAAAATACCCGGTGAAGACACAGAGTTTCGCTCTGCAGTGGCCCCTCCCTTGGCTCTTCAATACCTCCAAAGCAAAACAGAAAAAGCCAGCCCAAAAAATGCTGAGACCAAACCCAGGCACTTGGCGTCACAGGGGAGGTTCCAGGTGGAACCAGTGACCCAGGGAGGTTTTTCTTTGCCAGATTTGCCTTGGCCACTGTGGCACCTCCAGCTGCGGTGGGGAGGAGGAGGCCACAAACCCCTTCAAGAGGAAAATCGGGGTGAAAAGTGCTAATTCCCAGGGCCCCAGGCTTGGATCCACAGCTGGGGGACAGATGGAGACATTCTGCACTCCCTGCCCTGGGTTAGAGCCTGGGCTCTGTGGGCAGCAAAGCCTCTCAGAGGAGCCAAGGGGAAGCCAAAGCCTTTATTCTTCCCTGTTTGCCATAAATCCCCTCAAAATGAAGCATCCCCGGGTTTGACCCCACTTCAGCAATCTGGGTTAAATTTAAGAGCAGGTTTAAACACAAACTTCCGTGCCCATGGCAGGGACATGGAACTGGATTTAAGGTCCCTTCTAACCCAAATCATCTGTGCTTCCATGACAAACTCATTGTGTTCCCAGCCTGATTTCAGACAGTCCCAGCAGGACCATGGGAGCAGCCCTGGCTCCTCCTGCCACTCCCCACTCCTGGAGATCAGCTCACCCTCAGGAGAGCTCCTGGGGAAAAATGGGGAAAGGGCTGGACGGGGACTGGATGAGAGCTGATGGATGTGGAGTCTGGACACGCTTCAGGAGTTTTCCCCCATCAGCTTTTTTGGTCCCTGCTCCATCCATCAGAACAGGATGCTCTGGTAGCCTCAAAGCTGCTTCTCCAGGGATGCTCCCAGAGCCAGAGTTTGACCCCAAACCATCCCAATTTTGCTGTGATGTCACCGTGATGTCACTGTGATGTCACTGTGATGTCATCAGGATGTCACCATGATGTCACAGACAGCACCCCCAACCTGGGGCCTCCCACCCCCAAAAAGAGGAATCACCATGGAGGGGCAGGACTGGAGTTCTGGAAGCCTCTAAGGGAGGAGGAGGGGATGAGGATGGTGAAGGACAGGGGAGGAAGGATGGGCAGGGGAAGGATGGGCAGGGAAGGACAGACAGACAAACGCTGCCACCTGGTGTCCATGAAAACCTCTCAAAGTCCTGAACCGGGATGGATTCAGCTCTGCGGGATCCCAAAGCTCAGGGTCCTGCCTGCTGGGCTCCTCCAGCCCGGGAGAGCCACCAGCAACTCCACCCAGCTGGAAAAGGGAGCTGGGTTTGCTCGGAATGGGGAAGCAGCACGTCCCAAAGGGCTGCAGGAAATCCCCAAAGGGCTGTGGGGAGAGGGTCCCGTGGGACTTTTCCTGAGGCCGCTCCAGCACTGGGATCCACGGTGAGGAACCCACACGAGGAGCAGGGGCTGAGCTGAATCTGCCCTCCCCGAGCTGCCGCCTCCGCCGGCAGCGCCGTGCCCCCCCGGGCCGCGGGACATTGCAAACGGTGACATCGTGAGCTAATTTGGTGGCATTAATAACAAACATCCCACCCGAGCGACGGGCAGCAGAGCTGGCCCCGTCCTCCCGAGATCCAGCTAATTAATGTCCCCCTCCCTCCCTCGGGGGATGTCAGGCTCCCTCCAAAGGCCGCGAGTGGCCCTCATTAAAGGCTCATCAGGATGAGCATCCCCCAAACACCGACCTTATTTTGACAGCGGCAGTAATTACAGAACTCTCCGTGCTGGAATGACAATAATTACCCAGGCACGAGCAGAAAGGTCCCGGGGGGGGAGAGCACAGAAAGCTCTGGAGAAAGAGGGAAAAAAACAGAAATCTGCACCTGGAGCCCCCATCTCTCCTGGTGGGAGAGACAAGGCCCAGCTCCCCAGGACTGGCTCTTGTCTCCCACTGCCTGGGGGAAAAGGCACATTCAGACCCCCAGACACCAAACCTGGACATTCTTCTTTGGCTGGAAACGCCCCAGAGATCCCAAACCTGCCCTGGAAGCACCTCCTGCCATCCATGCTGGGAATGCAGAGCCCCCAGGAGCCCACCTGGCCCCCAGGCAGGGGGAAACTCTTCAGGGAGCTGAGCTCTGCCCTGGGCCCCCCTAGGAGCCCCCAGCCTCCTCCAGGCCCAGATCCAGCTCTTTAGGGTTGCGCTCAGTTTTCCTCTTCTCCTTTCTCCTTCGCTGCATTCAAGGATTTGAAACAAACGAGCCCAGTTCCTGTGGGACACCCTGGAAAACTCTGAACCAATGAGTTCCAGCTGTTCCCAGGGCTCCTGGCCTGAGCCTGGATGTCTCACGGGGATCCAGAACTGCAGCCCCTCATGGGGCCATCATTTCACCCCCAAATCGCATAAATCACAGGGAGCATCCCCAAAATCACAGGGAACATCCCATAAATCACAGAGAACATCCCCAAAATCACAGGGAACATCCCATAAATCACAGGGAGCATCCCATAAATCACAGGGAACATCCCCAAAATCACAGGGAACATCCCCAAAATCACAGGGAGCATCCCCAGTTCCAGGA
>NW_005054610.1:78746-83520 GCF_000277835.1 Geospiza fortis | reverse complement strand
AGTGTTTGGAAAAACAAATCATTGGTTTGTGCCTTTGCTCTTTCTCCCTCCTTGTTTGTTTTCTCCAGTGAAGGTGCTGGAAAGGGGAGCCCGTGGGCAGAGGAATCCGTGCAGGACACACTGTGCCAACAAGAGGCCACCTCACCTGAGAGGAGGAAACCCACAGGTCACTGCTTTGGTCCAAAAAGTGGGGAAAAAAAAAAAGAAAATATAAGAAAAACAGCAACAACAATTAAAAAAAACAACTTCATTGAAGGCGTCAGTTGGAAAATCCACCAGTAGCAACATTGTCTGCAGCAGCCCCACTCCAGAGAAGCTGTAATGATTCACAGTGACCCATCTGAGGAAAAGCAGGATACCTGTGACCCACCTGTCAGCTCTGGGCATCCTCCAGACGAGTTTAAAAGCACCAGGGAGGAGAAGAGTTCAGCCAGAACCGGCTCCAAGGAGGAAAATCGGGTCTGGTGTAGAGGGAGCAGCTCAGTCCCCAAGGTAGGTGCCTCTCCCTCCCTCCGTTCTCCCAGTCTCCAAAGGAATCTAACCAGGTGAAGAAAGCATTTGGTGATGGGCAGCAGAAGTCTGGTTTTTGGCAAATAAAGGGTGGGAGGTGGCATTTTATTCCTGCAGAATTTCTGAGGTGTCCAGCAGAAATAAGGAGTGTAAAATACGAATAAACCTGCTCATCTGGAATGCGCTTTTCCGAGCAGTGGGGAAGTTCTCCAGCACTGTGGTGATAATTCCAGGATAGAAATGTCACCCCCAGACAGAAAAGGGAGGCTTGGGATAAAGCTCGTTGCAATTTTATCTTTGGGTGATGTTCTTCATGCCGTGTGCCCACGGGGAGGGTGAGGATGGGTTTGCCACACGCACCCACCCCAATGCTGCCCACACCACGGGCAAGGGCTGCCCCACGGGGATCAGGGCTGTGCTCCAGGGCTTGGGATGGGAACTGCAGCCAGGAAATCCCCTGGGTTTGTGCCTCCCCAGGAGCCCAGATGGTGCGGTGGCTGTACCTGTCCGGGCTGGTGCTCGCCGTGCTCATCCCGGCCGGAGGGCAGGCGGCTCCCAAGGACCTGGAGGAGCTGTCCAGGTACGGGGCTGTGGGAGCAGCTTATCCCTCTCCACCCAGCTCTCCCTATTCCAGTTTATTTTCTATGGATCCCATTTATGTATCTGTATTGTATGTTCCCGTTTATTTTGTATGGATCCAAACAAATTCCCTCCTGGCTCCCAGAGCTCCTGGGCTGAGCCTGGATGTCTCGCGGGGATCCAGAACTGCAGCCCCTCATGGGGCCATCATTTCACCTCCAAATCCCATAAATCACAGGGAACATCCCCAAAATCACAGGGAACATCCCATAAATCACAGGGAGCATCCCATAAATCACAGGGAACATCCCCAAAATCACAGGGAACATCCCCAAAATCACAGGGAGCATCCCCAGTTCCAGGTCTGGACTGGGGCAGCCGCACCAGGCTGGGATCATGAGTGGGATGTGCCTGGCTGAGGAGCTGCAGCAGGAATTTCACACGGCAGGTCCTGGCAGGGACATTCCCTGTAGGGAATCCCAGGATTTCCTGCCTGGGTCAGAGCAGAGACATCCTGCCCAGGCCAGCCAGGCTGAGCTGAGCCCCATCTGGGCTGGTGCTCCCATGGCACCTGTCCTGTGGGACCCCTCTGTGGTGAATCCCAAAGTCGCCCTGGAGCTGCAGAGGACGGTGCAAACCTCGGAGCAGCCCCACGTTCCTGCTCTGATGGGGGAGGCAGGGACCAGGGTGGAGGTTGGGATCCACCAGCAGGAAAGAGGGGGATGATTTGGGACAGGACACTGGATGTGTTTATTGGATGCCGGGGAATCCAGGCCAGGCTTGGCAAACCTCCAGAAACTGAAACAAGAATTGTGCGTTTGATTTGTAGGAATCATATTAAATATTGCAGGTTTATTCCTCTGCCCTATTCCATCTTCTCTGGGGGATGATCCTCACAGGGACAGGGTTTGGAGGGCACAAACCCTGTGCCCTGCCCTGGGCATCCCCTGAGGGAAGATCCTGCTGGGGTGGTCATTAAACCCCATTTTCCTCCCTTCTCCTCTCTGTCCTATTCCATCTTTTTGGGGATGATCCTCACAGGGACAAGGTTTGGAGGGCACAGCCCCACCCTGGGCATCCCCTGGGGCAGGATCCTGCTGGGGTGTCCATTCAACCCCATTTTCCTCCCTTCTCCTCCCACCCCAAGCAGATGGAAGCTGTCGGGACCCCAGAACTCCCAGAGCTTCCTGTCCCACATCAAGCGACACTCGGAGGGGACCTTCACGAGCGACTTCACGCGGTACCTGGACAGGATGAAGGCCAAGGACTTCGTGCATTGGCTCATCAACACAAAGAGGTGATGGGAGCAGGGAGAGGGGTGGGACTGTGCAGGAAACAACCTCCACCACCCCAATCTGGGAGCAGACAGAGGGGTGGGATTGTGCTGGGAAACAACCACCCACCACCCCAATCCTGATCCTCATGGAGAGCTGGAGAGGGAGCTGGAGCAGTGCCAGGACACAGGGAATGGCTTCCCACTGGCAGGGCGAGGGATGGATGGGATATTGGGAAGGAATTCCTCCCTGTGAGGGTGGGGAGGCCCTAGAATGGATTTCCCAGAGCAGCTGTGGCTGCCCCTGGGTCTCTGGCTGTGCCCAAGGCCAGGTTGGACGCTGGGACAGTGGGAGGTGTCCTCCCATGGCAATGGGTAGGGTGGGATGAGCTTTGAGGTCCCTCCCAACCCAAACCATTCCATGATTCCATGAAATCTGCGGGTCTGGTGCCAAGGCAGGGTTGGACTCCCTTTTCCTGCTGCCCAACAGCTCCTGGGGATCCTCTCGTTTCTTGTAATAAGGTCAAGAAAAACGGAGGCATTTGTGGTGGGATTGGAACTCTGGGATGGGAAGGGGCTGTTTCATCCTCACATTTTCCTCCTCATTCCAGCCTTACCCTCCTGGGATCACTGGCATTTCTGTTCCAGCCATTCCCAAGGGGCAGCTCCTCCCTGAGCGAGGGAACCCTCCTGCCCTTTCCCAGCTCCTGATTTTAGCAGGAGTTTCCACCTCCTGAAGCTCTTTGGGGTTTGTTTTTAAGGTACAATTAACAGCAAATCCAGGCAGAAGCTCTCCAGCCACGTCCACGTGGGAAGGCTGGGCTCCTCCTCATCTGCCAGGATCAGGAGCTCCACGGAAGGACTCACCCATCACCTGCAGCTCCCAGCCCCAGCCCCTGGTCCCTGGGAGCTTCAGGAAAGGATTCCCAGCTCCCAGACCCAGCCCATGATTCCTGGGAGCTCCACAGAGGGATTCACAGCTCCTGGACCCAGCCCATGGTTCCTGGGAGCTGCAGGTGATGGGTGAATCCTTCTCCTGCAGCTCCTGGACCCAGCCCCTGGTCCCTGGGAGCTCCACAGAAGGATTCACCCATCATCTGCAGCTCCTGGACCCAGCCCCTGGTCCCTGGGAGCTCCCCCTGAACTCTGCCCACATGGATCAGCCGTTCCTCCAGCCTGGATTTCCCTCTGGCTTTTCTCCCCGCGGTTTTCCCTAGATGCCAATAAAGCCTTTGCTCACTCCTGCAGTTCCTGGCGTCTCCGGCCTTTCCAAGTGTCCCACTGGGATCCCACACAGTCCCCAGGGATCCTGAGCCTCTGACTCCCCACTTGGTGCCTCATTTTCCCCCAATTCCTCAAGTTTTGGGTTTTCTCCGGCCTTTCCAAGTGTCCCACTGGGATCCCACACAATCCCAGGGGATTCTGAGCCTCTGACTCCCCACTTGGTGCCTCATTTTCCCTCAATTCCTCAAGTTTTGGATAAAAGGGATAACCAGGATATGCCCACATGACTCCACAGACCAGGACCAAAAGGAATTGGAGAGAAATTTAGGAAAAACCTTGCAGTAATTCCCTTTTTGGTGTTAAATTATTCCAATTTAACCCGGATCCAAAGAACCTCTTTGGAGCTAATTTAGTTCTAATTAATTACAGGGCAAGTGGGCCCAAAAAAAGAAAAAAAAACAGAAAGGCAGCAGAGACAAGAGCTCTGGGTGGGGTTTAAAACAGAGTAGTTAAAAATTAAATAATTTGAAAAAAAAATGCAAAAGTAAAATAATTTTTAAATGAAATTAAAATATATTATATATTCATTTTAGAATAATATAATTCTAAAAATTAAAAAAGTTTTTTTTTTTAATTAAAAACTCCCCCCCTTGGTTTTATTTCTAGCCCAGAGTGTTCCCAAACTCCCTTGGGATAAAATAAATAAAATTATTTCTGCCTCTCAGAAAGAGAAACAACTCCAGAATTTTCACAGAGAGCACAAAAACAACACAAAGAAAGTGTCAGCACCTCGTTTATTCCCTGTTTGATTTATTCCCTGGTTACAGCCTTTGTCGTCCCCATTCCCATGGATTTCCTTTTGGGAATAGTCTGGAAGGGCCCGGAGGGAAGTGGGAGGGGATTGATGTCAGATTTCACTTTCTGGGTCATTCCAAAGATATTTTGGGTTTATCCCTAAAGCAGCTCCAGGAACCATTTCTGGAAGGTTTTCTCTCCGTGTTGTTTTCCCCTGCACAAGGAAATATCAAATCCTCCCAAAACACTCAGCCTTCCTTCCTTCCTTCCTTCCTTCCTTCCTTCCTTCCTTCCTTCCTTCCTTCCTTCCTTCCTTCCGCCACTTCCTTCCTTCCGCCACTTCCTTCCTTCCGCCACTTCCTTCCTTCCGCCACTTCCTTCCTTCCCCCACTT
>NW_005054610.1:65910-78324 GCF_000277835.1 Geospiza fortis | reverse complement strand
CTTCCTTCCTTCCTTCCTTCCTTCCGCCACTTCCTTCCTTCCTTCCTTCCGCCACTTCCTTCCTTCCGCCACTTCCTTCCTTCCGCCACTTCCTTCCGCTACTTCCTTCCTTCCGCCACTTCCTTCCTTCCTTTTCCTGGAAGTTGAGCCCAGCTGTCTCTCTGCTCCCAGAGAGAAGAAGAAAACAAGAAAACCAAACTTGTCCAAGCAGAGGATCCCACTGATCCCAACTTTCCCTTTCTGCAGAATTTACTTCATTTTTCAGCCTCCTCTCCTTCCTGAAGGCCCCAGGCCGCTTTTCCTGCTCGGCCACTGCCCACCCCAGGCTGGGAGCAGTGAAACTCCACTTCCCGAGTCCTCGTCCATCAAACCTGATGGAGTTCTGCCCTGCCTGGGGAGGTGGCACCTCCATCCTCGCAGAGCAATTCCACACCTTCTTTTCCCCAGCCCTTGTCCTTCTGGGGTGGTTCCGTGCAGAAGGTTCCCAGATATGGGTGGGATGGGCAGGAGTGGTGGTGCCCCTGTCCCAGCTGCGTGTTCCAAGGGGCTGGAGCGTGTTCCAGACCTCCTGAAGGCTGTGGGAGCACCTTTCCTCTGGAATGTCCTCCCTGTCCAGCTCCACACCCCCAGACTCAGCCACACATCCCAGGGGTACACCAGAGCCCCCCAAGCCCCCAGAATGTGGGGAGAGCTTCGGGACCTTCGCTGCTCCCAAGCCTCTCCCGGTGAAACAGCAGGAAAAGGAGGAGGAAAAGGCACTTCCCACTTCCCTGCCAGCTCCAAAGAGGCTTTGCAAGGATGGGGTGAAGGAAAAACCAGAGTCCAGGAAGGTGACAGAAGGGGAGGAACAAGGGTGGGGGTCTGGGGGTGCAGAGCTCCACATCTCACCTGGCTGCTCCCACCACCACTGTCATTGCCATATTTTCTGAAAAATCCCTTCACCAGGATTTCTTCTCCCGGGAAGCTGAGAAGCCTCAGAGAAAAATGTAAATAATAATTATTTGATTGCTTCTCCTGTGTTTGGCTGCTTTGGAATGTGGTTTGGACATTGTTTACCAACAGGTGAATGTTTGATTGGTTCCATGTGAATTTTTACTTAACGACCAATCACCATCCACTGTGTCAGACTCTGAGGAGTCAGTCACGAGCTTTCATTATCATTCTTGCTAAGCCTTCTGTCTGTATCCTTTCTCTTTCTTTAGTATAGCTTTAGTATAATAATTTAGCATTCTTTAATATAATATAAGTACATAAAATAATAGATCAGCCTTCTGAGAACATAGAGTCAGATTCTCATCTCTTACCTCGTCCTGGGTACCCTCACAAACTCAACACCACCAGGGATTTTATTTTTAAGCTTCCCTTATGGTCATTTTGGAGCTGACTAAAAAGGGACATTTCTAGATTTTACTGCTCTCAGGCTGGTGGCAGAGCCCAAAAAGAACCCTCAAAAAAGATGGGAAAATGGAGCATAGGGAGCTTTTCCTTTATGTTATCCTGAGTGCTCAGGGGTGGTTTGTCCCAGTTTCTGAGGTGCTCCCAACGCTGTCCCACCATGGAGAGCATCCCTCTTGTACCAGTAAGAGACAGAAGTTATCCAAAGGAGCATCCCAAACCAGACCGAAACCCCGGCTGTGAGGAAGGAGAAGGCGCCAGATCAAGCAGGGAATGGTTTTGTACATTCAGAGTTTATATTTGGAAAAAAAAAAAGAAAAAAAATGAGGAAAGAGAGGAGAAATTCGAGATTAAAAAAATAGAACAGATGGGAAGCAGTAGCGGAGCCTCCACCACTGCACAACACACGCACACGAGGACACACGAGGCTGGACAACACGGACCCCCGGGACGCAGCAGCCCGGGGAACGGGAAACTCGGCATGGCTTTGTGGGACCCCTCGGCTGGGAAACGAGCCGCTCCTCCGTGTCTGCCTTGGCACATCCCTGAGTCACACTCCTGCTCCTCGACGGCGGCATCGAGGCACCTAAACGTGGGCATGGGGGGAAGAGAGGGAAATATCATCAGTGGAAGACCCAGAATCAGAGATCCATGGAATTGTTCAGGTTGGAAAAGGTGTTTAAGATCAACAAATCCAATTATCAACCTACATGTTCACCCCTGGCCACGTCCCTAGGTGCCACATCCAAGTTTTTGGAACTCTTCCAGGGATGATGGCTCCACCCCTGCCCTGGGCAGCTGTGCCAGGGCTTGGGCAACCTCTCCATGAAGGAATTTTCTCCAATATCCAATCTGAACCTTTTCTGATCAACCTGAGGCCATTCCCTCTCCTCCTGTCCCTGTTCCCCAGGAGCCATGTTCACCCCTGGCCATGTCCCCAGGTGCCACATCAAGGTTTGGAACCCTTCCAGGGATGATGGCTCCACCCCTGCCCTGGGCAGCTGTGCCAGGGCTTGGACAACCTCTCCATGAAGGAATTTTCTTCGGTATCCAACCTGAACTTTCCCTGATCAACCTGAGGCTGTTCCCTGGGAGCAGATCCTGAACTCCCCCAGCTGTCCCCTCCTCTCAGGAGTTGTGCAGAGCCACAAGGTCCCCCCGAGCCCTTTTCTCCAGGCTGAGCTCCTTTCCCAGTTCCCTCAGGAGCTTTCCAAACCCTCCTCCTGCTACTCCAGCCCTTCTCCAGCTCCACTCCTAGCTCTGGAGATGCCCCCAGCCCCTCAAAGCCCCTCTGGGTGCAGGGTCCCAGTCTGACCCCAGGATTCCAGGTGCAGCTCCCACACTTCCCTGCAGAGAGGACCTGGTGGCCATGGTCCTGCTGCTGGTGGCCATGGTCCTGCTGCCTGTTCCCAGGAGCGTGCCCCTTGTCCAGCAGCACTGGCCAGAGCCCAGGGGGGCCGTGGGCCTGTGCTGTCCCCACAAGGCCATGCCACAGCTGAGCCTTTACCTCCTTCCTCCCAGCTTCAGAGCGTTTCTGTGTTCATGGTCAGAGCCTTCCACACCGTGGTCTTGGACATCTCGTCCGAAATGTTGATCTCGGAAGGATCAGTTCTGCAAGGAATATTCCAGATGGTTTTCCAAGAGGTTGGGTCTGATCCCACCAGGGGCATTGGCAGCAGCCAGAGGAATACGAGGGCCTGGAAAGCCAGAGCTCAGCTGGTGGGGATGGTTTGGCTGGATGAGGAATTTTGGGACTCAAGGCCTGGAGCTGCAAACCCACAGCTGGTGTTTCCCCTGTGACCTCTCAGGTGGGAGCAGGAGGGTCTCCAGATCCCAGAAAGCCACTGGTGATGTAGTTTTGGGACAAAACAGGAATTATGCAGCCACTGTGTGGGGTCAGAGCTCTGCCATCACCTCCTAAATTGCCAGTAAATTGGGATTTGCCCACTAAGAGGGCTGGGAATAAATCTGCAAGTGGAGAAACCCCAGCCAGACACTTCCCACTGATCCTGCCAGGGGTCCTCACCAGGGGGGTCTTTACCTGTCACTGCTGGGCTTTGGGGTGTCCACCCTGCTGGTCTTGCCCAGCTTCAGCTGAACAGAATTCGCAGCAGCTGCTTCCATCATTTTCTGGGACTCCTGAAAAGAGACAAGTCAAATTCTCTCTCCTTGATCCAAGAGGGGAAAAATGAAATTCCAGCAAAAACCTGGCAGGCTGCCCTCCCCTCTGACCCACAGCACCTTTAGCAGCAGGTAAAGACCTTCCCCTGCCCTCCTCCCAGGGACAGGAGGAGAGGGAACAGCCTCAGGGTGTGTTTGGGGTTAGTGACACTTCTGGGAGCAAACCCTCACAGAAATATAGTAATTATTTTTATTTTAATGCTCATTTTAAAATGATAACAATGTCTCTGTTCCAGTGTGAAACTCAGAATTTAGGGAAAAAAGTTCAGAATGTGGGATCCAGGCTGTGAGATCTGTTTGCCTCAGTTCTGATGTTCCCAACAGCTGCTGCCCAGAGGAGCTGTGGATTCCCCATCCCAGGGCCAGGCTGGATGAGCCTGAAGAACCCTGGAATAGTGGGAGGTGTCCCTGCCCAGGGCTGGGGTGGCACTGGCTGGGCTTTAATGTCCATTCTCACCCAACCCATTCCATGGCCCCACAATTCCATGATGTAAGGATGAGCTGTGACAGGAACAGGGAATCTCACAGCCCAGCGGAAATGTCACCGTCATATTTTCTGGAAAAATCCCCTTGCCCAGAATTCTTCTCCTGGGAAGCTGAGAAGCCTCAGAGAAAAAGGAAAACAATATCATCTCATTTGCTTCTCCTGTGTTTTGCTGCTTTGGAATGTGATTTGCAGATTGTTTACCAACAGGTGCTTGGTTCATTGATTTCATGTGAATTGTTTTGATTTATTGGCCAATCACAGCCAGCTGTGTCAGGCTTCTGGAAGGAGTCACGAGTTTTTCTTTAGTATCTTTTAGCCTTCTGTCTGTAACCTTTCTCTATTCTTTAGTGTAGCTTTAGTATAGCATTCTTTTATATAATATAGATCATAAAACAATAAATTAGCCTTCTAAGAGCATGGAGTCAGATTCATTCATTCCTCCCAGTGACGGGGGACCCTGAAAATACCACAAGGAGATTCCCAGCTCCTGGCATTACCTCCTCTTCTTTGGCTTCATTTTTGGCATCGTCCAACTTCTTCTTCTTGCTTTCTGGCATGAGGTCATCCAGGAAGCTGAGCTCCCGCTTGGAGAAGCAGAAATCCATCACTTTCCGGACAAAAACGAGAGCCAAAACCTTCAGGAAAGAAAGGGAAGATGGGTGAGGCCAGAGATGGCACTTCCACCCCTCCAGGGCTGCGAGCATGGGGGGCAGTGAGGGGCACCGGGAGCACCAGGAATAGTGGGAATACTGGGAATACCGGGAACACCGGGAACACTGCAAATACTGGGAACACTGGGAATAGTAGGAACACTAGGAACAGTGGGAACACTGAGACACCAGGAACATGGGATACTGGGAACACTGGGAACACCAGGAACACTGGGGATACTGGGAACACCAGGAACACTGGGGATACTGGGAACACCAGGAACACTGGGGATACTGGGAACACCAGGAACACTGGGGATACTGGGAACACCAGGAACACTGGGGATACTGGGAACACCAGGAACACTGGGGATACTGGGAACACCAGGAACACTGGGGATACTGGGAACACCAGGAACACTGGGGATACTGGGAACACCAGGAACACTGGGGATACTGGGAACACCAGGAACACTGGGGATACTGGGAACACCAGGAACACTGGGGATACTGGGAACACCAGGAACACTGGGGATACTGGGAACACCAGGAACACTGGGGATACTGGGAACACCAGGAACACTGGGGATACTGGGAACACCAGGAACACTGGGGATACTGGGAACACCAGGAACACTGGGGATACTGGGAACACCAGGAACACTGGGGATACTGGGAACACCAGGAACACTGGGGATACTGGGAACACCAGGAACACTGGGGATACTGGGAACACCAGGAACACTGGGGATACTGGGAACACCAGGAACACTGGGGATACTGGGAACACCAGGAACACTGGGGATACTGGGAACACCAGGAACACTGGGGATACTGGGAACACCAGGAACACTGGGGATACTGGGAACACCAGGAACACTGGGGATACTGGGAACACCAGGAACACTGGGGATACTGGGAACACCAGGAACACTGGGGATACTGGGAACACCAGGAACACTGGGGATACTGGGAACACCAGGAACACTGGGGATACTGGGAACACCAGGAACACTGGGGATACTGGGAACACCAGGAACACTGGGGATACTGGGAACACCAGGAACACTGGGGATACTGGGAACACCAGGAACACTGGGGATACTGGGAACACCAGGAACACTGGGGATACTGGGAACACCAGGAACACTGGGGATACTGGGAACACCAGGAACACTGGGGATACTGGGAACACCAGGAACACTGGGGATACTGGGAACACCAGGAACACTGGGGATACTGGGAACACCAGGAACACTGGGGATACTGGGAACACCAGGAACACTGGGGATACTGGGAACACCAGGAACACTGGGGATACTGGGAACACCAGGAACACTGGGGATACTGGGAACACCAGGAACACTGGGAACACCAGGGATACTGGGAACACTGGGAACACCTGGAACACCAGGAATACTGGGATACTGGGAACACCGGGAACACTGGAAACACATGGAACACTGGGAACACCAAGGATACTGGGAACACCGTGAATGCCGCCCCTCACCATCATGGGGAAGATGATGGCAGCGCGGGAAGCTTTGATGGCCCAGAGCAGCACGAGGCAGAGCAGCTGGATGAGGGTGAACAGGTGCACCTTGCGCAGGGGCACGTGGCGCAGGTAGATGAAGTCGGGCTGGTGCTTGGCCGGCATCCAGAACAGCTTCAGGCGGTCGAAGAACTGCAGGGAAAAGAGAGCCCTGCTGAAGGAGTGACAAAACTGTCTTTTGTCTCTTGAAAAAGAAAGAAGCTGTCCCCAATTGCAAGGCAGGATGTGTTCCATCACCATCTGTGTGGCAGTTGTCTTTTGTCAAGTGGGCAGTTTTCCTTCTCTCTTCCACACCCACTCCTCCCTCGGGAGGGCACATCTGCTGATAACAGCCATTGAATGTCACTGCATGGCTGATAAGAACTACAGCATCCCATTGGGAG
This sequence comes from Geospiza fortis, assembly GCF_000277835.1. Taxonomy (NCBI): domain Eukaryota; kingdom Metazoa; phylum Chordata; class Aves; order Passeriformes; family Thraupidae; genus Geospiza; species Geospiza fortis. The sequence continues at coordinate 71,676 of NW_005054610.1, read as the reverse complement.
ATGTGAGCCCAGAGGGAGGAGCCAAGCATTCCTACCCGGATATAATCTGGGGATTCTGGAACACCAGCACGGCTTCTGCACTGGATTTCCCAGAGGAGCAGCAGCTGCCTCTTCTTCCACTGGATCTCCAGAGGAAGACTCCACCCTTTCCTACAGGATCCCTGCTCCAGCAGAACCACCCCTGACCCTCTAGGAGGGCTGCAGCCAATTTCTAATTGGACTGCTACCAGGGTGTCAGGTTGTGTTCTGACTCTGTCAGTGCTGGTTTAGTTCACTGCATTGTTTATTTTATCCTTTTATTTTCTTCCCTAATAAAGAAGCGTTATTTCCTGCTCCCATATTTGTTGCCTGAGAGCCCCTTAATTTAAATTTTGTAGCAATTCAGAGGGGTGGGGAGGGTTTACGTTCTCCATTTCATGGAAGGCTCCTGCCTTCTTTAGCAGGCACCTGGCTTTCCAAACCGAGACAGAAGCTTACAAGTTTCCTTCTTTAATTAAGTGAAATGACACTTCATAAGACTTAAGACACTTCACTTAAGGATGGCTAATTAGACGAGAGATAAAAAGTCTCGCCTGAACAATTACCTAGAAAAAGACATGAACAGAGAAACTAACTGCTTTTGTAAAGTGTTTTTACTAAGAGCAAGAACGTCTTACACTTAGCTCAGTTTTTCTGCTTGTTTTCTGCCTTTTATTAAACTTTTTTTTTCCAACACTGCAACAGAAGCCATCCTGCTGATTTTTATGCCTCCAAAAGTAGCTAAACTATCTTAAATGTGTTGTAAGCCCCCTAGAGCTCATTAGACCAATCTCGAAGAAGTTATTCTAACACACAGCCGCAGCTCCTGCAGCTGCTGGGATGGGGAGATTTTGGGAGCAAGGAGAAATCCAAGATCCCCTTCTGTTCCTCCTGGGAGCAGCACCTGCTTTGCCTTTGCTCCGTCCAAAATCCACCTGGCTTTGCCCACCAAATTCCATATTATTCCAGGGTTTTCTCTGGTCAGCATCTCCTGGCCCAGGGAATCCCCCAGTGGAATTTCCTTCCCTCCACATGAATTCTGCCATTTTCCCATCACCAAACACCAACCTGTCCTAAAGCCTGATACAGAGAGTGCTGAACTGCCCCTCCCAGTGCTGAACTGGGCCCTCCCAGCGCTGAACTGGGTTCTCCCAGTGTTGAACTGGGTCTTCCCAGCCCTAAAAACTTCCCGAGCCTGCACCCATCAGTCCCTGACAAAAAACCATTTGAATTTCCTGCTCTCAGAGATGTTTTTCCCACCCCAAGACCTTCAGAACAGGAAATTCCCTGGAGCAGCCGTACCTGGATCCCTCGGAGTGACGAGACCCCCATGTACAGAAAGACCCCATAAAGGACTGGCATCGGGATAAACTGGGGAAAAATGCAACAATTAATGGCTTTCAATTTCATTTGAAGCATTGCCACTCTCTCTCACCCCTCCTTTCTCAGGTGCTACCTGGAGATTCCCAATTTTCCCCTGCTGGATTTTATCCAGCACAGATTTTGTTCTCTGTGTCAGGCTGATCTTTTGATTCATTCCATCAGAATAATCCCCTTTTCCAGAGAGGTTGGAGACAGGGGATTTCATCCATCAGGACCACATTTCGTCTATCTGAGAGCTCCTGTGGGGGTAAAAAATTATCTCGAAAAACTCTTGCGGGAATGCATGGAAGTGACATCTCCTTTGAGCCTGGAGGTGGGAATGGGTCTGGTTTGAGCCTGGAGGTGGGAATGGGTCTGGTTTGAGCCTGGAGATGGGATTGTCTCTCCTTTGAGCCTGAAGGTGGGATTGCATCTCCTCTGAGCCTGGGTTGTGTCTCCTTTGAGCCTGGAGATGGGACTGTGTCTCCTTTGAGCGTGGAGATGGGACTGTGTCTCCTTTGAGCCTGGGTTGTGTCTCCTTTGAGCCTGGAATTGGGATTGTGTCTGCTTTGAGCCTGGGTTGTGTCTCCTCTGAGCCTGGAATTGGGATTGCGTCTGCTTTGAGCCTGGGTTGTGTCTCCTTTGAGCCTGGAATTGGGATTGTGTCTGCTTTGAGCCTGGGTTGTGTCTCCTCTGAGCCTGGAGCTGGGGTTGTTTGGTGGGAAGAACAGGCAGGGAAGCCTGTGGGGGAACTCTGAGGGTTCAGCTCCTGGGAATGGCTCTCCTGAGGCTCCTGGGGGAGTGAGTTGCAGCCAGTAAAGTCCTGCTTGTCTGAAAGTGCTAAATTCTAACCCAAAGCGGGGGTGGATGTGTTGAGTTTGCGTGGCCATGTCTGGGGAGCAGGGGTGGGCTCTGTGAGAAGCTGCTGGAAGTTTCTTCCATGTCTGGCAGAGCCGGCTCCAGGATGGACCTGCTGGAGCAGTTTGGGGAGAGCTGTCTGCCATGGGATGGACTCAGGTTGGAGGGGTTCCTGGAGAAGTTCCTGGAGAACTGTGTCCCCTGGGAGGGACCAGTGGGGAAGGAAGGAAGTTTTTAAGGTTTGGTTTTAATTCTCGTGATCCTGCTGTGACTTTGTCAGTAATAAATTCAATGAATATCCCTAATTCCAGCCTGTTTTCCCATGATCATGACTGATGAGGGATCTGTCCCTGTCCTTATCTGAAGCCATGAACCTTTGGTCTATTTTCTCTCCAGTCCAGCTGGGAAGGGCAGGGATGGACCAGCTTTGGTGGGATCCAGCCAGGATCCCTCTCACTACAGAGGGTCGGGAGGACACCTGGGAATTAAGGGATTTGTCCTGTTTGCTTGGCTTGAGCACCCCAAGCTGGGTCTGAAGGGCTGGGAAGTCACCAAGGCTGGCTCCCATCCTGCCTTTGGCATCACCTCCTGGGGGAGAGAGGCCCTAATTTCACATCCCCTCCCAAACTCCTGTGGTCACCAGGGGGATTCCATCCCGCTCTCACCTTGAGCACGGAGGTGAAGAAAACAGAGCAGCCCATGAGCACGAAGATCATCAGGCCAGTGACCCTCTGCTCCCGGATCCCCAGGAACTTGGGCTGCTCGCCCGGCGCGGAGCAGTCGGACTCCACCTTGAGGCTGTTGACGTGGGTGATGGACAGGACGGTGGCGGCCACGAACCAGGGCAGCCCCATCACCGAGCACACCCCCAGCATCACGGCCACCATGAACAGGTCCAGGTGGTACCCGCAGCCTTTCTGGGGAGCAAAAGGGGAACAGTGTAGGAATCCATAAAGTTAGAGGGTTTCAGGTTTGTGGGAAAACAGACAGGCCTCAGTGCAGCAGAGCTATGGATATTGCTGATGCATCTTGTTAAGCTGTAGCGAAGATGTGAGGAATAGAACAATAGAGCTATGTATTAGCGATTCGGAATAACTTTGTAAGTTGCAAAAAGTTTCTATAGCAAGGTTGAAATTATGAATAGGGTTTTATGCTTTGTTTTCTTATAAATGAACAAGCAAGCATTGTTTTAACCCCAGCTACGTGTGCTTATGTTGATTGGATAGAATCGCTGTCAATATGCTTTCTCTCTGTGTAATTGGCTAGGATGAGTATTTGGTGACTTGTAACAAGTGAGTTTCTTTGGCTTGCTGCCTGGATGCGAACTGTCAGGATCTTTGCATAGACAAAACTATGTATTATAAAGATTCTGGAAAATAAACGGTTCCGACACATCCATCAGTGGTCCCGTCCCGTTCGTGTCTGTATATAAACTGCCAGCGCATCCCTCAGGGACCAGGGCAACACCACGGGTGGGGCTCAAAGCCTGCTCAAGCACAAGTCAACTTCTGGAAAATTTAAATAAGGTTTGAAATAAGAACTGGAACTAAATGCAGATTTAGTTGACATCTTGCATGAAAGTCTGGCAGGACTCAAAGTGGGTCTGGAGGGTTTGTACCATCTCTGGTACTCAGAAATAATTTTAAAATTGATTATTTTTTCATTCATAAAGAAATTCCCACCACTTGCAGGTAGGACATGGCTCTGAGTGATCCCTGGAGCTCACTGAGATCCCTTCCCCAGCTGCCACTGACATTTGGAAAAACACCACCCTTCTACACTCCAATATTCCCTTGCTGTTCCCAAAAGTTGCCATCCTCTCCCTGTGTCCAGGAGAGCTCCTGCAACACAGCCTGGTGTTATCCCAAACCTTCCCAAAGCATCTGGGACAGGAGCTTGTCCCAGCCCCGCAGAGCGGGGTGGGCAGGGGGTGACCCCTGCAGCCCCTCACCTTGAGCTTGTGCTCCTTCCTGTTGACGATGACGGCCGTGATCTGCTGGTCCATGAAGATGAGGATGGTGCAGAGCAGGGCCGGGATGAGCGCGGCCAACACCGTCCACCACGGGTTGGGCCCAATGGGGTTGATGAGCCACCCACGGTCATCCCTGGTGGGCTGCAACACAGGGTGGGATCAGCTCCCAGCACAATCCCTTCCCTGGCCTCTGTTCCCCCCCATCCCTGTGTCCAAGCATTTCCCATTTCCCTTCGTGTCACCCTCTCCCAGGGGGCTCCACAGTGCCAGTGTTGTCTGTCCCAGAGTCCCCTCTCCCCTGGTTTTGGGGCTGCCTTCCCAAAAGACAGGAAGGAATTGATGACTTGGATGTGGAGGAGGAGACGCTCACACCACCAGCAGCTCCTCCAGCCCAGCCCTGCCCTGCTGGAGATGGTTCTCCTGTCCAGTGTCTGGTTTTGGGGCTGTACCCTGATTTCCATGGGGAATCAATGCTCTTGGATGTCGGAGAGGAGATGGTTCCACTACCATCACCTCCTCCAGCCCTGCCCTGACATCACCTGAGGTGCCAAAAGCCTTCTCCACCAATCCCCAACCCCGTTACCTTGAACACATGGGGGACGTGAAGCTTGGGGGACGGGATCCCGATCCCGAGGTCGATGAGCACCATGATGACAATGGTGAGGAACACAGCAAAGTCACTCACTGTGGATCGGACCTGGGGCAAGAAACCAGGGCTGAGAGGGGCCAGGACACGAGGTGGGAAACCTGGGGACACCCACTGGGTTGGGACTGGTTAATCCCTAAAATCCCTCCACTCCGAAGACATGCAGCCAACTCCCTGAGGGGGATGTTGCTGCCATGTTGGAGATCTGGGGATCTGGTGTGGGACAGTAGGAAGAGTTTAATTAGGGGGAAAATTCAAATTTTAATTCAGACATTAACAAAAATACCAAAAATGAGGAAAGGTGCCACGCTTCTGGGTAAAATGGGAATAAGGCACTGAGGCATCATTTATTCCTGTTTTTCCATGGCAACTCCTCATTCGAATGCCACTCCAGAAAGTGATGCTCAGAAGGGGAAGAGAAATAAATAACTTTGGAAGAGCTGACTTCCCACTGCCTGAGCCAAAAACCATCGCTCTGGAACAGGTTGTGAGGCAGGTGGGGAATGCCAGAACCTCTCTGCGCTCATAGAAATGAAGGAGGGACATCCAAGGTCAGTGTTTCCGTGCCTGACTGAGCGGTGGCCAATCCTTCAGTGCTCCAGGAATGGCATTTTGGGAAAGGAGCATGGAATCTGTCCCGGGCCACCACCTTCTACCTACTCTGGTTGGGAAGTAACGGCTGGTTTTAAACTTCTTCAACAAACTCGACAGGACAAAGGTGGAGAAGAAGAGGATGCAGCACCAGAAGAGGACATTGGGCGCGTAGGGGCCGTTGTGCCCACAGGCAGGTCCATGAAACTCCCCATGCAAGGAGCGACATTCCTGGAGAAACAGAGCATCAGGACATGGAGGAAAACCAGGATAACGGGGGGGTGGAGGGTCTGGGTGAAAGATCTGTGACACTGCAGCT
>NW_005054610.1:56399-65695 GCF_000277835.1 Geospiza fortis | reverse complement strand
TATATAAAATATACAATATATAAAGAAAATATATAAAGAAAAATACTTCATAGATAAATAGAGATATATAAAATATATAACTATATAAATATAAATATTATTCATTATAATATATTAGATAGCTATGTGGATGTTTATGTATAAATATTTCTATATTTATATAACACAACTATGAGCGGCAGCAACTGAACAAGTGACACACAGAGCTGGAATTACACAGAGGGAAGCACAGGTGGGATGTGGTGGGACACCACGGACCCTGGCATGTCCTCTGCCCCACTATGGCTGAGGAAAACACTGGAGGGAAAGGAAAAGCTGGAAATTTGTGGATAAAGAGGGACTAGGGAAGGAGGGCTGGGACACCATGAGATGGAAAGAGACAAATTGTCCCTTTGCAGCTGGGGCTCTCAGGACAAGGCCAAAAGGGGCTGGAGATGTCCCAAAGAGGCCCCGTCCCACACCTGGGCTCTGCTGCTAGGGACAATCCCTGTGGGGCTGCTCAGACATGCAAATTTATGCGAGACCCTACAGACAGCAGGGCCTGGAGTCATTAGGAACCAATTAAGGGAGCCAATCACTGCCTTCAGGCAGGAACTTCAGTCCTTCAAATGCTCCAGGAATCACGGCACTCCCTTAACCTTGATCCAGGTCCCACAGCCCGGCTGAGGGGGACAATTCTTATCCCCGAGGTTGGGGACAAAGTGGGCTGGACCAGGTGGGCTGGACCAGGTGGGCTGGATCAGCAGGGACTTCTCAGAGCGCTTTGAAGCCCAAAGCCACCTGAAGAAGGTGGCTTTGGTACCTGGCCTCCCTGAGGAAGTGGTGGCCCAGGGCACTTACAGTCACTGTGAGGTTTCCCCAGGTGATTCCCGACACGTTGACCCCATTGCTCCGCCAGATCCGCAGGGTCTCGTTGCTGGGATGAGCTGGGGGCTCACACTTACAGCTGGAGGGGGGAAACCAGGACAGGGCTGAGGGAACAGCACCAGGGCGAGCCCAGAGGCACCTGCTGGGGGGAGGAGGAGAACACCCACTAATAGATGGTGAGGAGGTCCAGCTTGCTGTGCATGTGCACGGGGAAGGTCTCCCGCAGGTGGCTCAGCTTCTCCAGGGCCTCGTAGATGAAGATGATGCAGATGAGGGAGGCGAAGGCCTCCTCGGTGAAGCGGGTGATGTAGCACACCAGGCAGCTGGCGTCCGTGGCCACCAGCACCACGCAGAAGAACGCGGTCCAGAGCCCGATGCACGTCCGCAGGGACAGGTAGGAGAGAGTGTATTCCCTGGAAAAGCACAAAATCTCCTGGGGAAAAGGCCAGCACAGGCCTTGGAGCCAAGACTTTCCCCTTGGAGCAATGGGAGGGGGTGTGGAGGTTGCAGGTGGTAATTGGGGTTTCCACGTCCTTGAGGTTGCAGGGTGTGGGTGGAGAAGCCAAGTGTTTAATTAGCATTAATTAATGTTCCCTTAACGCCTTGAAGGCTGATTGAGGTTCTGGAAGGTTCTCCCATGTTCCTCAGAGCCCTGACACCAAAACCAGCTGGGTTTGCCCCGGTCACCCACAGTCAGCCTGGGGGTGAATGAGAAGTTTAATTCTGGTGATGGGGGGGTCATCCCATACCAAAGATGAAAGGACTGTCACAGAAAGCTATTTCCTAGGAAAAGATCCTATTTGTTCAATAAAATCACCAAAATTCAAAGTATTCCAATTTTAAACTACATGGATATTTGGGCAAAATCTATTTCTTCTTCCAGCAAAAACCAGGTTTAGAATTTTGTACGCAGTGGAAAACAAACCCTCCGTCATTCCCAAACCAGAGTGATTTGTCTCACCTTCCTTGGGCATCCATCCAGAGCCTCTGGTTCCTCCTCCTCCCACTGCTCCATTACAACCCTAAAATCCCAAAATGTCCCCAAGCCAAAAACCCCAAATGACCCCCAAGCCCAAGGACTCTCAGCCTCCCTGTGCAACAGCAGCAGCAGGAGACCTCTGTGACCCAGCAAACAACTTAAATCTGACAATTCCCACCAAGAAAAAATGAGAAGAAAAACGTCTTCTCCCTGCCCGAAACAACGAAAAAGTCTTTCCCCCAGAAGAACAGAAGACAAACATCTCACTTGCAGAATTTGTAGAGAATCTTCTCAAAGACCAAGACGGGTCCAGTGCTGCCGAGGATGGTGAGGGGTTGGCCAGCAAAGAGAGAATAAACCACGCCTGTCATGGACGCTCCCAGCAGTGACTCCATGGCACTCTGGCAGGGAAGAGAGGGAGCAGGGAGTAAATCAATCATTAGGGATAAAAACCCCCCCAAAAACCCAAAAGAAATTCACAGCAGGGAAGAGATTTCCAAGGTTAGGGAGCGGGTTGGGTTGGAAGGGACCAGCGGGTTGGGTTGGCAGGGGCTGGTTTGGGCTCCGAACACTCCCCACGAGCAGGGACGCTTCCCACCAGTCCAGGGGGGTCCTTTTGGGGCATCTCCCCCTCCCCACGCTCCCTACAGAGAGAGGAGCTCACAATGTGGCCGTGGGTTGCCTCCCCCAGCAGGCCCCCGAAGGTGATGACGGGGGACATGCAGGCACAGTAAAGGAACAGGAAGGACGCCAGGCACTGCAGGCTCAGACCGTCCCTGAAGTCGCTCCAGAACCACGGCGCCTTGCGCTTCACGTCCAGGACCAGACCCCCAAAGAGCCTGCAGGGCGGGAGGGAACACCAGGCTGTTCTCTTGGGAGAGCACCTTTGGCTTCCTTCGGGCAGAAAATGCCTTCACCTGGAGGTGTTCCCAGACCTGCCCCTGCCCCAAAGCCAGGAAACCCTGGTGTGCTGATGCTGGGCCTGGGCCACCTGCCCAGGTGTGTCCCCTGCCCAGACCTCCTCCCTGCCCAGGTCTCCCACCTTCCCACACCTCCTCCCTGTCCAGATCTCCCACCTGTCCAGATCTCCTCCCTGCCCAGATGTCCCACCTTCCCAGACCTCCTCCCTACCCAGATCTCCCACCTTCCCACACCTCCCTGCCCAGATCTCCCCCTCTCCAGCCCAGGGGACCAAGGTGGCAATGTGGAACCCTTTCACTGAACCAGGTGACCCCAGAAGCTGCTGGAAGGGGAGGTGCCTGCTCAGATTTTGGGGGCAAAACAGAAGAAGGCCCCAAACCAGGAGAGCTCCCACCTCCCAGTCCGCTCCAGTTCAGGACCACTGTGTTTCTCTGGTTTGCTGTGGGAAGAACTCTCATCCAGAGCTCCCGGCATCTTCCTCTTTTCCTGTGAGCACAGAATTCAGCTCTAAACTGGCATTTTTCAGGTATTTTATCAGTCACCAGCTTGTTGTGCTCCTGGCCTGGGTGTGGCTGTGCCAAACTGGGAATTCCAAGTTTAGCAGAATTTGGGGTGTTGTGCTGCCCGTGCCCCTTGCAGCACCCACCTGGGAGGGGACGTTTTTGGGGGGCTCGATTCGGATGGATGGGTCCCACTCTCCTGGAGGCAACACCGTGACCTGATCCAGGAACTCATCGATGCCAGCCACGAGGTCAGCCCGGTCCTTGGCTTTGTAGGCAACGTCGTGGAAAACCTGCCCAGGGGAGACCCCCAGGTGAGATCACAACCCACCCAAGGTGTCCTCACCTGGGCAGCTCCCCTTTGGCTACAGCAGGATCATCTTCCTCAAATCTCCAGTTGGGAATGGCAGCTGGAAGTGTTCCCCCAGCAGGAAGAATCTGGGCATTGTGGTGCTTGCAATCATCTCCTCCATGAGGTCACCATCCCTCATGGCTTTGAGAAGTTCTGCCACCCTGGCAATGCCACCCCTGGGATGGCGCCAGCCCTGGGTGTGGGGAGGATGAGGTGCAGGATGATCCCGGGTGGGATTTCAGCCCTGCTCCCCCATGGGCACACTGGAGGCATTGGCTTAAAGGGGAGAAGTTAGGGGTCACTTAGAGGTGAGCTTATTGCCTTAGAGGTGACCTTATTGCTCTCTACACCTTCCTGAAGGGAGGTTGTAGCCAGGTGGGGGCCAGGCAGCACCAGGCAGCACCGACAGAACCAGAGGACACAGTCTCAAGCTACATCAGGGAAGGGATAGGTTGGATATTAGGGAAAAGTTTTTCACTGCAAGAATGATAAAGCACTGGAATGCTCTTCCCAGGGAGGTGGTACAATCACCATCTCTGGATGTGTTTAAAAGAAGACTGGACATGGCACCTAGTGCTATAGTTGAGGTGTTTGGGCATAGGTTGGACTCAATGGTCTTAGAGGTCTCTTCCAACCTCATGATTCTGTGATTCTGTGATTCTGTGATTCTGTGAAGTTCTCTCCTGGGTGATGCCACCACTGGGGACAATGTCCTGGGTACCCCCTAGGGAAGGATGGGGTGTGAGATGCACCCAGAGGGGATTTCAGCCCCCAGGATTTGGGGTGATGTAAATCTGCCTGGTTTGGGCTGTGAATGAAGGGCTGGGACAACAAATCCTCTTCCTCACTGCTCCAGGGTCAGGCAATGGTGAAGAACCCCAGAAGAGAGCCCGAGATCCCCCTTATCTCATCCCACCTCATCCGTCATGGTGGTGGCCATGGACCTGCCGATCTCGTGGTACTGATGGGCTTTTCCTCCTGGCCCCAGCAGAACAAACAGGAACCTGGACAAGGAAAACCAAACTGAGAGGGGAATGTGGCTTCACTCCGAGAGCACCCAGGGAAACCCGAGGGACCTCAAGGGGAAACACATTGGTTCCCTGCCTCCTCCACGGATTGAATTACTCACCAAAACTGATCACAAATCCCATTTTGGGGTCAATTTCATTGAAATTAGTGCATAGGTTTCAAAGATCCAGCAGGGAGGGGAGGAGGGTGAGGAGCAGCATGGGAGAAACATGCAGCTCCCACTTGTTCCCTTGGGCCCCAAATCGTGGGGTGATTTCAGGTGGGTTTGGGGTTTTTTTAAATAAAAATTTATGCTTCTCTTTCAGACCTCGTTGGGATGGGAACTTCTGTCATTCCCGACAGGAGCACGGCTGGGGTCAGGCGGACAAAGGCCACGAGGGGCTGGTGGAGGAAATCCAGCTCTCCCACCAGCACGTTGGACGCCTCCGCTCCGCTGGGGATCTTCTTCATGAAGTGCAGCTCCGCCTGGGCAGGACCAGCCATTCTCAGGGAATCCCCCAAAAGCGAAGCCCTCAGGGCTCCCCAGGGTCCCTCTCACCCCCCTGGAGGAGTGGGAGAGGTGCAGGGGTCTCACCTTGCTCAGGTCCATGGCACTGGTCTCAGGGGTCACCCCATTTTTAGCTTCTGCAGTGGTGGGAGAAGGGTGAGGGGTGAGGGTTTGGGCTGGGAGGGAAGAGGAAGACAGAAAGGGAGGAAAGGAGGAGTTGGGGTGTTTGTTATTTGCCAGAACAAGTCTAATGGGGACAAAGTCACCCAGAAACCCCCATCTGGTGCCAAAGCCTGGAGAAACCCTCAGCTGGTGTCAAATCCCTGGAGAAACCTTCACCTTGTGGAAATGCCTGGCAGAAACCTCCAGCTGCTGCTAAAACCTGGCAAAAACCTCACCAGGCTTCAAGTCCTGGAGGACCTCACCTGGTGGTTCCAAACCCCGTAGAACCTCACCTGGCTCCGTACCCTGAAGGACCTCACCTGGTTCCATACCATGCAGATCCTCACCTGGCCCCAAACCACACAGAACCTCACTTGGTTCCATACCTGCAGAACCTCATGTGGTTCCAAGCCCTGCAGGACCTCACCTGACTCCAAACCCCTGCAGAACCTCACCTGGTTCCAAACCATGCAGAACCTCACCTGGCCCCAAGCTCTTCAGGGCCTCACCTGGCTCCAAACCCAGTCTCAAGCTACATGGCCTCACACCACACAGAACCTCACCTGGCCCCAAACCCCCCAGAACCTCACCTGGCCCCAAGTCCTGCAGGACCACACCTGCCTCCAAATCCCACAGAACCTCACCTGGCTCCATACCTGCACAGGACCTCACCTGGCTCCAAAGCCCGCAGAACCTCACCTGGCTTCTCCAGCAGGTGCAGATCCTGTTTCTTGCTGACATCAGCAAAGGAGCGCACGATGGGCAGGAGGTTGTTCCTCTTCCTCTCGTTCTGGTGGTGGTGCTTCTTCAGCAGCACCTCCCGGACCTTGGCCCGCGTGCGCTCGTCGAACTCCGGCGATGGCTCCTGCTGGGCCAGGATCAGGTCTGGGGGGACAGGGACACCAGGTCAGAGCATGGACCTGCCCGGCCAGAGCCACTCTGCCCCTAAAGCCCTGACCCCGACGTGTGGAGGGAAAATGGAATCAGAGTAATGTCAGGAAATGGCTTGGAGTGAGTCATTATTGAATGAGGGTCAGCTCTTAGGGAGATCCAAGAGCCAGGTCCTGAAATACTCAAAAATGTGCAGGACATTCTCCTTTTTTGCTGCAGAATATTCTCCTTTTTACTGCAGAATAATCTCCTTTTTACTGAGAAAAGTGAAGTAAAAAGTAAAGTACTGCAGTAAAAGGGAGAATATTCTCCTTTTTACAGCAGAATATTCTCCTTTTACTACAGAATATTCTCCGTTTTCCTGCAGAACATTCTCCCTTCTACTACAAAATATTCTCCTTTTTACTACAGAATATTCTCCTTTTACTGTAGAATATTCTCATTTTTTGCTGCAGAATATTCTCATTTTACTGCAGAATATTCTCCTTTTTGCTGCAGAACATTCTCCTTTTTACTGAAGAATACTCTCCTTTTTACTGAGGAAAGTAAAGTAAAAAGTAAGGTAAGGTAAAGTAAAGTAAAATAAAGTACTGCAGTAAAAGGGAGAATGTTCTCCTTTTTACTGCAGAATATTCTCCCTTTTACTGCAAAACATGCTCACTTTTACTGGAGAATAGTCTCTTTTTTTACTACAGAATATTCTCCTTTTTAGTACAGAATATTCTCCCTTTTACTGCAGAATATTCTCTTTTTTGCTGCACAACTTTGCTCCAGTCTCTCTCTAACCCAAAAATCACTTTCCAAAGGACCCCACACTGCCAGCAAGAGCTGCACACCCAGAGCCCACTCCCATCCCAGGAACCTGTTCCAGACTGCAAGGCAAGATGTGTTCCATCACCATCTGTGTGGCAGCTGTCTTTTGTCACGTGGGAAGTTTTCCTTATCTCTTCCACACCCACTCCTCCCTCCGGGGGCACATCTGCTGATAACAGCCATTGAATGTCACTGCATGGCTGATAAGAACTACAGCATCCCACTGGGAGATGTGAGCCCAGAGGGAGGAGCCAAGCATTCCTACCTGGATACAATCTGAGATTTCAAACATTCCTGCCTGGGTACAACCCGGGATTCCAAACATTCCTACCTGGATATAATCTGAGATTTCAAACATTCCTACCTGGATACAATCTGAGATTTCAAACATTCCTGCCTGGGTACAATCTGAGATTTCAAACATTCCTGCCCAGATATTATCTGGAGATTCTGGAACACCAGCACAGCTTCTCCGCTGGATTCCCCAGAGCAGCAACAGCTGCCTTTTCCACTGGATCTTCAGAGGAAGACTCCACCCTTTCCTACAGGATCCCTGCTGCAGCAGAACCACCCCTGACACTGCAGGAGGGCTGAGCCACAATTCCAATGGCACTGCTGCCAGCACCCTGACCCACGGGTTGTCAAGTTGTGTTCTGACTCTGCCAGTGTTGGTTTTGTTCACTGCATTGTTTATTTTATCTTTTTATTTCTTCCCTATTAAAGAACTATTATTTCCTGCTCCCATATTTGTTGCCTGAGAGCCCCTTAATTTAAATTTTATCGTAATTCAGAGGGATGGGGAGGGTTTACATTCTCCATTTCAGGAGAGGCTCCTGCCTTCCTTAGCAGACACCTGTCTTTCCAAACCAAGACAGAGCCCCACCAGGCCAGCTGGAGCCCCGAGCACGGGGCAGGATTTCCCCCTGGTACCGGCGATGTCCTCGACGCTGGTGGCGCACACGTCCAGCAGCACGGTGCCGTTGATGATGCAGCTGCGCAGCTCAAAGAGGCTGTGCAGGGACAGCGTGGCCACGTAGGGTTTGCTCCAGCGCTCGCCCCCATCCTCCACGTCCTCCTCAAACTTCAGCCACCTGTGGATTTGGCCAGAGAGAAAAGGGCTCCAGCCCTGCAGCCCCTTGGATAAAACCATGGGGTGACTGGAGGAGGTTCCTGCAGCTGGGAAAGTTCCATGTCCCAGAGAACTCTTCTGCCACCGCAGCTGGCAGCAGGGATCATGGAATCCTGGAATAACCTCAGCTGGAAGGGACCCACGAGGATCACAGAGTGCAACCCCCGTGCAGGACACCCCAACAATCGCACTGAAAACTGTCCCTGGCCTCTGGAAACATGGAATCATGGAATCAATTCCAGAGGTGGAAGGGACCGATGAGGACCACAGGATCATGGAAACTCTGGAATTGGAAGGGACCCATGAGGACCATCTAGTCCAACTTCTGGCCCAGGATAACCCCGAAAATCCCACTGATCCCCAAACCCCAATGTCCAAGCATTCCCTGTCCTCTAGAACTGTGGAATCTCCTAAGGGGGAAGAGACCCACAAAGATCATCAAGTCCAATCCCTGGCCCTGCCCAGACACCCCAAATCCCACCCTGTCCCAGAGAGCTTCGTGCAAACCCTCCTGGAGCTCTGGCAACCTCGGGGCTGTGACCATTCCCTGGGGAGCTGTTTCAGCAGGGGAAGATCCTTTTCCCAGTATCCGACCTAAACCCCTCCTGACAGAGCTTCCTGCCATTCCCAAATCCCAGGGATTTATTTACCTGGCTGTCTCCTTCCACTCGGCATCTTCCCCCTCCTTCACGCAGATCTCATCCAGCTCCGTGAACAAGTCATGGGGGACGTGCTGCTCGTCCTCCTCCGTGCCCAGGATGAACTGGACTCGCTGGGATGGGGTGTCTGGAGACAGGAGGAGATTCCCCATCCCTTTACTGAGCCTGGATCCATCCCGGCATGCTCACATGCCAGTGGCATCGCACTGGGACCAGTCCAGCCATAAACACCGGGCTCGCCCCTCTCCCACCGCTCCCTCCAGGCTCTCACAGGGGAAGGTGGAGCCCCCATCCCGGGCTCCATAAGGATGGGCTGCTTTCCTTCCCCACACCTCCAGTTTTACACCAGGATCCCTAAATCCATTATGGATTTATTTATTTATTTATTTATTTATTTATTTATTTATTTATTTATTTATTTATTTTATTTAACTGCAAAATCAGAAAAAAATTTGGGAAAAGGGGAGCCTTGCTAAAAATAAAAGCGACTATTCCTCAGTAAAACAG
>NW_005054610.1:54749-56354 GCF_000277835.1 Geospiza fortis | reverse complement strand
TACACCTCCAGTTTTACATCAGGATCCCTAAATCCATTATAGATTATTTTACTTTATTTATTTTATTTAACTGCAAAATCAGAAAAAAATTTGGGAAAAGGGGAGCCTTGCTAAAAATAAAAGCCACTTCTCCTCAGTAAAACAGCCACACAAAGTATCCACAGGGACTGCTTTCCTTCCCCACACCTCCAGTTTTACACCAGGATCCCTAAATCCATTATAAATTTTTTAAATTTTATTTTATTTATTTTATTTAACTTCAAAATCAGAAAAAAAATTTGGAAAAAGGGGAGCCTTGCTATTTTTTTAGCCACTTTTCCTCGGTAAAACAACCCCACAAAGCGTCCCCAGGGACCTGGCTGGGAAGCGGCGTGGTGGGCACCCCAGCAGGACTTACAGTGGTATCCCTGCTCGGCGGGGACCGCGTCCTTCTCCCGCTCCCGTTTCCGGTGCTTCTGGCTGTGGGCGCGGTGGTGCCGGTGGCCCTGGCGCACCAGCGGCATCCGCACGCCCACGTACAGGGTCCGGTGGCCTGGGAGAACAGGGCGCTGGCAATGATTGGTGGCTCAGCCAGCACAGCCACCCCAGGAGGAGGCCACAGGGTCAGGGAAGCTCCTCAGGGACCCGCAAGGTTCATCAAGGACCCGCACAGGACGCCCCAAAAATCCCACAGCGACTTCCCTCAATGTAAATTTCAGTGGATCCCTGACTTTGCCAGACTTGTCCTTTTTTCCAAGCCCGTTTTACTCAAGCTTCACACCAAGGGATGGTTTGGGGTCACCTAAATGAGCCCTGAAAGCACCAAAACCTTTCTCAAATTCCAGCTTGGGCTGGACAACACCACCACCACCAACCCTCAGATTTGCTCATTAAGCAGGAGATAATACAATAATTATAGTTTTGAAATCTTTTTATGGCAGAAGGTGACAAGGAAAGATCAAAGGAGCCCCGTGACGATGAACTCCAGGAGGAAAACAGGGAATCTGCACCACACCAAATGATTCTCCTGCCCTCTCCAAGCTGGGAGCAGCTGCTGTGGGAAAAGCAGATGGGAATTTTCCAACCCCATGGACACATTTCACACCGGGCCTCCACCAGGGCTTTAAAAGCCATTGCATTAAAAAATAAATCAATAATTCATCATTTAATCAAAAACCACAATAGGTTTTGCTGGTCCTGATGTGACACCAGGCAAGAGACATTGCAGGGACTTTTTCCCAGGGCCTGGTGGCTCCTCTGGGAGGATCCCAGCAGGATCCCAGCAGGATCCCAGCAGGATGTCAGCAGGACTTCAGTGGGGTCTCAGTGGGATCCAGCGGGATGTCAGCAGGATTCCAGCAGGATCCCAGAAGGATGTCAGCAAGTTCTCAGCAGGATCCCAGTAGGATCTCAGGAAGATCCCAGCAGGAACCCAGCAGGATCTCAGGAGGATCCCAGCAGGATCTCAGCAGGATCCCAGCAGGATCTCAGCAGGATCCCAGCAGGATCTCAGCAGGATCTCAGCAGGATCCCAGCAGGATCCCAGCAGGAACCCAGCAGGATCTCAGTAGGTTCCCAGCAGGATCTCAGCAGTAACCCAGCAGGATCTCCGCAGGAACCCAGCAG
>NW_005054610.1:53282-54647 GCF_000277835.1 Geospiza fortis | reverse complement strand
AGGAACCCAGCAGGATCTCATTAGGTTCCCAGCAGGAACCCAGCAGGATCCCAGCAGGATCCCAGCAGGATCTCACCTTCCAGCTCCTCCTTCTCATAGTGGATGTTGACCACATTGCTCGTCCTGCCCTGGTCAATCACGGCCTCCTCGTCGTGTCTCTAATGAGGAGAAGAAGGGAAAATTTGGAGATGGGTCTGTGGTGCTCCCTGTCCATCCACCATTCCATGAGGATCACGGCTTCTCCTCCACACACAGCCCAACAAACAAGGACTTGTGGGAGGTTCTTTTGCCCATCCCAAATAAACCCATCCATGTTGTACACGATGGGAGTCTGAAAGGGTTACTGTGGGGGGAGAGGGACTTCAGACCCAAATTTGGGAATTTCAGACCTAAAAGTACTCAACCCCCTTTTTTGTTTTTGTGCTTGATTTCTTAAAAAAGGAAAAATACACAGGGATTTCCAAGCTGGGGGAAAAGAGCCACTTTTGGCCTCAGGGTGGCTCCTGCAGGGCTCCCTGGGTGGCTCTTGGCCACAGGACGTGGCCACCAATGACCTCCAAAAGCCTTCAGGGTCCTGCAGAGGCTCAGGCTCCCCTTGGTGCAAGTTCCCCATGGAAAACAGCATTTCCCATCTTTTAACTGAGATTTCTGAGCAACCTGGGCTCGTGGGAAGTACCCCTGTCCATGGCAGAGGGGTGGAACAGGACGGTCCGATGGTTTTC
This sequence comes from Geospiza fortis, assembly GCF_000277835.1. NCBI lineage: Eukaryota > Metazoa > Chordata > Aves > Passeriformes > Thraupidae > Geospiza > Geospiza fortis. Next base: position 53,925 of record NW_005054610.1, on the reverse strand, counting down.
CAACCCAAACCATTCCATGATTCTTTTATGTTTCAAATACTAAAGGAAAGAATCACCACTGCTCACCTCCCCTCTCCTTGTGCCCCCAGACAATCCAAGAAAACCAAAATCCCATCATCTGTGCAAACAAACACCCTGCAATGCCCAACAACCCATATTTTACATCAGTTTCCCAATTATTCCTCATCTAAAGGCTCAAAGGGAAGGTTTGGGATGACTGGGGGGGATGAGGTCCAACCTTGCCTTGATGCCATCACAGCGACCAAAAATGATTCAAACAACAAAAATCACACCCAGATTTCAATTCCTCAAACAGAAGGTGGAAAAGGAGCAAAATCCTGAAGGAACTGGGGGAACTCATGGGGCTGCTGGATGAAATTCCAGGAGCAAGAGCTGCCCCATGCCCGGGGAACCAGCTCAGAGCAACCACAGCTGGAATCTGTAAGGAAAGTTTCCACCCCCACCAGGCAGATGCTGCCCTTGTGTTGATAATGATGCCATGAGGTGATTGGAAAATGGAGAGCGAATAATGGATTATGATTTCAGCGGAATATCAGGGAATCTGTTCCCCCCAAATTCCCACTTTAACCAACGGATGGAAAACCTTCGGGTCCCTCCCAGGCACGGGTGAGTTTGATGAGGA
>NW_005054610.1:49791-53250 GCF_000277835.1 Geospiza fortis | reverse complement strand
GCTGGGAATGATTGCTGGTGCCTGAGCACCGATTCCAGAGTTCCCTGTCGCTCCCTTGTCCAATCCTCTACGTTGGACAAACACTAGTCGAATGAGCCTGAGGTGGGTTCTCTGTCGATAACCCCACACTAACTCGATTCTTTGCCCTCCATTTCCTCCTGCCATTCATCATCGTGGGCCTCACACTCGTCCATCTCACTTTCCTCCACGAATGAGGCTCAAATAACCCACTAGGCATCCCCTCAGACTGCGACAGAATCCCCTTCCACCCAAACGACACCATCAAAGACATTCTAGGTTTCATAGTAATACTCTCCCTACTCATCTCCCTAGCCCCATTCTCCCCCAACCCCTTAGGTGACCCAGAAAACTTTACACCAGCTGACCCACTAGTCACTCCTCCACACATCAAACCCAAATGATAATTCCTCTGCCTGCTCCAGGACCTGCCCTCCCCACGTTGCCCAGCAGCCAGATTTTCCTGCGCCAGTGGCTCTTCTGTCCTCGCTCCAGTGACATCCATCACCACCCTCCTGCCCTTCCCAGCGCCCTCCAGGGCCACCAAAAGGGACTGAACCCCAGCCCTGGAAAAGGCACAGGGTGAAAGGGCTCGATAAATCACAATTTAAAATGGGAATTTTAATAAAATGGCAAATCTCAGCACAGCTGTGGCAGTGGGAGTAAACAGGGATTTGGGAGGGGCAGATTCAAACCTCCCTCAATTCAAACCTCTTTCTCCCTCAAAAAAAAACATTTTGTCAAACCTCGCCTCCTGCACCCCAGGGAAGCTCCAGCAGGATCTGGGGGAGTTTTCCCTCCCTCAGGGGGATGCACAGCCCCAGCAGAGCCCCTGGGATTCTCCCAGAAAGGGCCACACTGTCACTGCTGTGACCTCGTGGGTCCCATCCAGGCCATTCCTTCATCCCCGTCTCAGTCCCTGGTTTTGGGGGACTCCGGATTGATCGGGGGTCAGATTCCTCCAGGACAAGCTGGCACCTTGTGTCCCTCAGCTCCAGGGACAAAAAGGGACGGGATCAGAGTCCAGGGTGCCAGCCCAGGGATTATTTACACTCCCCAGAACTCTGCACACTCAGAAAGCCGAGTGCAGGGGAAGAATCCAGCTCTGGTTTAGGGAAATTCTGCAGAATGGGGTGAAAACACCACATCCTGCCAGGGGAAGGACAACCAGCATTTGGGTGGATTTTAAACCCAAATTCCCAAAGAGCAAGTGACAAACTGTCAGGAAAAGAAACATCATGGGCAGGGCTGGTTTCCATCCGAATTTCCTGCAGAAAATCAGGGAATTCCTGCAAGGTCTCACTTTGGCACAAGCCCCATCCCTTGGGGGATCCTCATCAGCCAGAGCTGATGTGTCATGCTTTCTATAAGCTACAAGGACGTAAAATTTGGTGGGTGACCATCCGAATTTCCTGCAGAAAATCAGGGAATTCCTGCAAGGTCTCGCTTTGGCACAAGCCCCATCCCTTGGGGGATCCCCATCAGCCAGAGCCCGTCCTGCCGCGGGACAGCGGCTCCGGACAAGCCCCGTTTTTCCTCTCCTCCCTCTCCAGCTCTGCCTGGCTCCCCGAGCTGAGCGAATCCGGCTTCTCCATCCTCCAGACTCGTTTGCGTTAATGAGCTCCCTGCAGAGGTCACCTGCCCGGAAAGGTGACCCGGGTGTCAAATGACGCGGCCGGGGAAGGCGACACCGAGGGCTGGGCAGGGCAAATCCCGCCGGGACCAAGCTCGGAGCCCCACTGAGGGTTACGAACCGGGATTGAGGCTCCAGGAGCTCTAGGAGGGGCAGGCGGCACCGGTGGGATGCTCTGACATCCCACGGCCCTTCCCTGGACACATCCCCAAAATCACAGCGAGGGAAATGCTGCTGCCCCTCCAAACTGCCCCAGTCCCAGCCAGGCCACTCAGTGGTGTTCTGGTTTTTTAAGTTCTTTTAAGCCTTCGGATGTTTATATTTTTGTAATGAACTTTCTTATGGAGTTTATGTAAAAAACTGATTGTTTTGCATTCTTTTATGGAGGAGGAGAAATTTGATGGGCTGTTGATCCGTCCAGTGTCATTGGAGAGGTGGCACTGTCACCCTCCAATCCACTGTCACTTTTGAAAATCTATAAATGATGGAGTCAGAAATTAATCTTCCCTCTTTTTTACCTTGGAGATTCCAGTTTTATTTCATGACCTGGAGTGACAGACTGGGAGGGCTGTTCCCCTAAGGACATCTGGGGGGATTTGAGGATTTATGGCCATGGAGCCATGGGTTTAGGGTGGGATTGAGCAGGAAGGGGGATGGCTGCAAAGCAGGGGTTATCCCAGGATGCCTGGATGGGCACCAGCCTTGCCTCTCCATCCTCCTCCACTGCCAACAGCCTGGCAACCACCAAATCATCCAAACCGGGCTGCAAGGGAGATGCCGAGCTTGGCATCGCTCACCCTGGAGTCTCAGAGCAGCCAGAGCTGCTTCAATTTACTGTTTTCTAAGGAAAAAAACCTCAGTTTGGCTGCCTGGAAGTTGTTTTCTGGGGAGACTGAAAGGAATTGTCGCTACTAGGAATGAAATCAGGAATGGCTGGAGCAGGGCAGGAAAACCCATTTTGGTCCCTCTCCATGTCACATCCCCTCGGGAATCTCCCAAACCCCACAACCTCCCCACCATGTCCCCTCCTGGCCTCCTCCACCACCTCCCACCCCTCCTTTCCCCCAGCTGAGGCCAAACCCGGCCCTTTGCTCCCCCAAAAATCCCCTTGGCCCTTTTTTCTCCCCAAAAATCCCCCTGTCCCAGCAGGAAAGGTTCAGAAATTGGGGACGGTTGAGCTGTCACCTCCAACTCTTCCCAAAACACCGCTTGGAATTCTCAGACTTCCTTGGAAATTCATTTTTGATCCCATTTCCAGTCTCTGCCTCCTCGTGTCCAAGCACAGCGTGTCCTGTCCCCCTCTCCAAACCCATATTTTGTTGGGATTTTGTGTCCCCGAGAGGGATCTTTGGGGGTCCTGCCTCAGTTTCCCTGGCTCCCTGCAACTCCTCAGGTTGGGAACGAAAATCTCCTGCTCTGGGGATGTTTTGGGGTAACTGAGGATGAGGAAAAGCCCCAGGCAGAGGCTTGGGACCAGCCCGGAGCCCCCCTGGCCCCCAGCCCAGGGCACACCAGGAGCGGCCACCAGCAGCGCTGGCGGGATTGATATCACTCACCTGGCCCGAGGCGTAATTAATAATTAATTAATTAATAACTGACCCACTGTTCTGATGGGATGAGGGTAACAGGGGGGACCTGGGGGCTGCTGAGGTGGCAGAGAGACCCCCCTGGTCCCCCTCCATCCCCTTGGGACAAAGCCCTGGGGTGCCCGGGGCTGTGTCACCCCCAGGGACCCCCCTGGGGGGACTGGGGAGGGGAGAGGTCTCCGGACCCCCAAAACGGGGCTGGGGAGGGACCCTCTGGTCACA
>NW_005054610.1:37886-47691 GCF_000277835.1 Geospiza fortis | reverse complement strand
AGCACCATCCTGCTCCCACCAGCAGCATCCTGATCCTCCCAGCACCATCCTCAGCCCCCCAGCACCATCCTGATGTCCCATGGGTCATCCTGATCCTCCCAGCACCATCCTGACACCCCCAGGGTCATCCTGTCCCTCCACAACACCATCCTGACCCGCCCCCCAGCTCACTCCCATCCCCTCAGGAATCTCCCAAACCCCACAACCTCCCACCCCACATCCCCTCCTGGTCCCCTCCACCACCTCCCACCCCCTTTTCCCCCAGCTGAGGCCAAACCCGGCCCTTTGCTCCCCAAAAATCCCCTTGGCCCTTTTTTGCTCCCCAAAACTCCCCTTGGTCCTTTTTTGCTCCCCAGAAATCCCCTTGTCCCTTTTTTCTCCCCAAAAATCCCCCTGTCCCAGCAGGAAAGGTTCAGAAATTGGGGACGGTTGAGCTGTCACCTCCAACTCTTCCCAAAACACCACCTGGAAGTCTCGGACTTCCTTGGAAATTCACTTTTTTTATGCCATTTCCAGTCTCTGCCTCCTCGTGTCCAAGCACAGCAGGATCACGGAACATTTCCCTTCCCCTAATGAGGGATGAAACCGAGGGGCAGTTATAAATTAACAGAGGCATTAATGACTTCCCATCCTTGCTGGTGGCACAGATGGGCTCCTGCTGCCGATGATTCTCCCCCCTCGTCCCTCATTTCCAGCAGCTCCCAGAAGATCTGGGGCAACCACAGCAGCCAGAGAGTTTTCCTTAGAGAAAAGCTGTTCCTGGGCAGGAAATTTCCCTTTTTCCTCACTCTCCCATGAGAGGGATGAAATCCCAGCCAGCCCCACCCTCATTTCTTCTATCTCCTCTGAAAATGTGGCCCCAAAGGAGTTGGATGTTGGAATTTGGGGCTGTTTGGGCACAGATCAGTGCCCAGGACTCAGTGTCAGGACATCCCCAGCACCTGGGCAGCTCCTTCCCCCTCCCACAGCCCGAACCCTGAATGAGAAACCCTCAAAACTGAACGTTTTCCACCCAAAATCCCATTTCCAGCTGCATTTTTGCTGCTGTGGTTTCCCCAGGAGCACCACCACCAGCTGCATCCCTGCTTGGAGAACAAGAGTGGGGCACCCTTGCCCTGAGTTGTCCCGGCACAGCTTCACCCACTCCTGATTTTCCAGCTTCTCCTGCCGGGACGCTGCCCTCAGCCAGCTCCAAAACAGCTCCCACCCACCCGGAGCCCAGGCTGGCCCCAGCAGCCACAGCCCACCCACGGCCCCACCAGCACCCTGCAATTAAAGTTATTTTGGAGCCAGAGCCACCTTCCTGCCCCGCAGATCCAAAAGGGAAGCTCCAGATCCCTGGGGAACATCTGGGAGGGAGGGGATTAATTACCCCCACACTAAAAATGTCCTTGAGGGAGGCCAGGCTGGTGGAGCTTCCACTGCTGTCCCTCCTGGGGATGGAGGAAGAGCTCAAAATCCCCTCGTGGCTCAGCCTAAAGGTTCCCAGGGGGTTTTCCGCAGCATTTTGGGCATTTTGGAGCTGCACCAGCCCCATACCAGGGGTTTGGACTCTGATAAAAACCATCTGTGCTCCTGCTTTGGGAATTCCATCTCCTGGGTGAGGATGGATCCCTCCTCCTGGCCAGCTCCAATCCGTGGGAATAAATTGGTGTGGTCCTTGCTCCAGCTTTGGGGTGAAGCTTCCAGGGATTTGCCTGGGAAATCAGGGTTTGTCCCCTAAGAAGAGCATAAAACACTCAAATAATTATCAACTAATCCCAATTAATTTGAGGAGCCACAGGATGAAACTTGGAGCAGGAGATGGTGGTGGGAAAGTTCATTGTGGTGTGGAGAAAACCTGGAGAAAATCTCAAGAAAACCTTGAGAAAACCCAGAGAAAACCTCAAGAAAACCCCGAGAAAATCCCGAGAAAACCCATTTTCAGTGAAATAAAGGCCCTGGTACTACCCAGGGCTGGAAGCAGCTCCAACATCCACATGGATGGAGAATCCAAGGTCAAAGCTGCTGTTGAAAGAAAAGTTGTGGGATTTCTCTTGGGAAATGGCTCCAGGGACCCTGGGGACACACAGAAGTCTGTCATGAATAAATCCATTAATGTGGCTCTGTTGTGGGGAAGAAACTTCACTCCTGGCGTTTTTGGCTGCCAAAGAGTAGATGGTGGAGCTGGAGACCCCAGTTTTCCCAATCCCTGGAATTAGAGGAGAACCTGGCTCTTCATTCCAACAAGCTTCCTCAAACAGGAGATGCCAAATCTTCGGGAGAAACGTGCAAAATAGAAAAGCCTGAGATGAGATTTTTCCAAAGGAAAAGAGGGACTGGGAGCTGATGCTTTGTGCCTCAATTTCCCCACTTTGGGAAACACATTGGATACCACTGATGGAAATGCTATAAAACACTCAAATTCCTCTTGATGAATTAAAATAACTCTTAGTGACCCCAAAAACCTTGAGATTCTCCCACCCAACCTTCCAAACTCCCAGAAAAAACCAACGTGCCTTCCCAAGCATCCCCAACTGTTTATGGAGGATTCATTTCCACTCAGTCAAAGGCGAATTTTGAGGGATTCCCTTTGTCCAGGAGCTGCAGCTCCCCCTCACATCTCCAGACCCTGGGATGGGATCAGCTTTGATATCCACAGGGATCAATAAGACACCTGGGGTGATCCAACGCTGGGACCACATTGTCAGGAGAATGCAGAGGGACAGGGAACGTGGAAACTGCTCCCAGCCCAAACCAGCAGCAGGACCCCAGAATCCGCATCAGCCCCAGGGCTGGAGGAGCCCCTGAGGCCATCGAGTCCAACTTGGAAATGTCCAGAGTCCGTCCTGAGGAGATGTCCAGAGTCTGTCCCGTGGAAATGGGAAATGTCCAGAGTCTGTCCTGAGGAGATGGGAAATGGGAAATGTCCCGATTCTGTCCCGTGGAAATGGGAAATGTTCAGAGTCTGTCCCGTGGAAATGTCCAGAATCTTCCCATGGAAATGGGAAATGTCCAGATTCTGTCCCATGGAAATGGGAAATGTTCAGAGTCTGTCCCGTGGAAATGTCCAGAATCTTCCCAAGGAAATGGGAAATGTCCGGAGTCTGTCCTGTGGAAATCGGAAATGTCCAGAGTCCGTCCCATGGAGATGTCCAGAGTCCGTCCCATGGAGATGGGAAATGTCCAGCATCTGTCTCATGGAGATGGGAAATGTCCAGAGTCCGTCCCGTGGAAATGTCCAGAATCTTCCCATGGAAATGGGAAATGTTCAGAATCTTCCCATGGAAATGGGAAAAGTCCAGAGTCTGTCCCGTGGAGATGTCCAGAGGCTGTCCCATGCAAATGTCCCGATTCTGTCCCGTGGCTCAGGGTACAGATCCGTGGATTTCCCGCTGGGAGGACGAGTCCTACTCCAGGTGGAGCAGAAGGGGGCTCAGATATTCCGCGTGTCCCGCTGCCTCCGAGGGCAGCATCTCCTGGCACAGCTCACAGCCCGGGGCAGCCTCAGCGCTGGGGCTCAGCGTCCCCTCCTCCAGCGCCCAGCCCGGAGTCCAGCAGGTCTGTGAGGAAAAGGGGGATTTGGGGACAGAGAAACCCCCGGGAGTGCCCTGGGCCAGCCCCCAGAGCCTGACCCCACCCAAAACGGGCTGGGCTGGAGCTTGGGGGAGCTCGAACTGCCCCTCACCCCATCCCATAAATCCCACTGCACAATCCCGTGTCCGTGTGGCTCCTGAACCTCCCCCAGCGCTTCCCATGGACCAAACGAGCAGGAAAATCGGCTTTAAGCAGCAAACTGGAGCACATCTGTCACCTGTCCCCGTGCCATTGTCATCTGAGCGATGATGGCGTCCCAAACAGACACAGCCCCACTTCCCCCTTCTCCTCCAAAAACTCCCTCCCAAATCCAGCCCAAAATCAGAGTTATCCCCGGGAATACCCAGCCCCTGAAGCCATTAAAGAAATTTTTAAGGGCTTCATTCAGGAAAAGGAATGAAAGAAAATGGGTTTGGCATCCCAGGGACCCTGGGTGGGAAGGCCAGGACTGGGGTGAAGGTTCACCAGGAGGGGCCAGAACTCAGGGAGGAGTTTGGAATCCCTTTCAAAGTGACAGGAATCATTTGGAATTATTTGGAAATGTGTTTTGGGGTGTGGAGATCAGAGAGAATGAAGGAAATACTTTGGAGCTGTGTAATTGGAAGAATCAAAGGAGGTTGGGAAAACTTTCCCCCAGCTGACTCCTCCAAGGGATCCCCAAAGCCTCCATGAGGATCACAGGAGGGATGTCCTGGATGGACAGACGGACCTCAGGGGCTTTCCTGTGCCCAAATCCCCTGGGAACCAGAAAATTGGGTGCCCAGAGAGTTTTTAAGGAAATAACCGCACTCTGCCACGCTTCCCATGTGTGCAGGGCTGATGGAGAGGAGGGTGAAGGGTCCCTGATGCCATGACCCAAATTCCCCCCGTTACCTTCACAGGCCCTCGGATCTCCACCAGAGCCACATCCCTGGGAGCCTCTTCCCTCTCAAGCGCTTCAGGGGCTTCGTAGAGATCCAGAAGACTTGGGAAGGAGCCCCCAGGCCCTGGATTTGGTGTCTCCAGCTGCCGAGGGCTGCAGGGAGCTCTCCCTCCTTCCCAGGGCACCGGGAGGATCCAGGTTCTCCTGCGGGCGAGCGCTTCCCCCTCGTCCCCCTCGGTGCTGCCTGGGCCTGCAGCTCCTGTGGCTCCTGTGCTGTGCCCAGGGCTCGGGGGGAGCCTCTTGGTGGGCCGGGGCTGTCCCATGGGACAGGCAGAGCCCTCCAGGTGGGGTGTGGAGGATGTCGGAGCTCCTGGGTGGTTTTGGTGGCTCTCAGGTGACCTCTGGCCATCCCCTGTCCCCACATCCTCCGTGCACTGGACAGGCAGCGACACCGGGATGTCTTTGGGAGAGAGGGAGGCAGAGGGGTCATTGCTGGGAGTTCAAAGGGGTTTTTCTCTCTTTCCATTGCTCTGGTTTCCCATCGGGTTTGGGGAACCCCTGGGCTGGCAGAGCTCTCCAGGGCTACCAGAGAAAAGACACTGAGGACAGCCAGGAAGGGCTGAGGCATGGGGGACCATCATCTTCCTCAAGAGGCTGGGACATCCCCATGCTCCCAAACTCCAGGTTCATCCCAGGAAAGGCTTTGGTTTAAATCCTGGCAGGACACAGGTGGAGAGGAGGGAGCCCCCCCAGCTCATTCCTGGAATTCATTCCTGGGAATCCAAAGGGGTTTTTCTCTCTTTCCATTGCTCCATTTTCCCCTTGGGCTTGGGGAACCCCCTGGGCTGGCAGAGCTCACCTGTCCCCTCTGAAGCCAGGGCCACCAGAGCAAGGACACTGAGGACAGCCAGGGGTGGGGGACCATCATCTCCCTCAGGAGACCAGAACATCCCCGTGCTCCCAAACTCTGTGTTATTCCCAGGAAAGGCTTTGGTTTAAGTCCTGGAAGGATGCAGGTGGAGAGGAGGGAGCCCCAGGGCGGGGAGGCTGCAGTTTCCCAGCACAGCTTTGTCCAAACCGATCCCTCCCGACCACAAAATTCCCATTTTAGGGGTGGGGAAATGGTGCCAGACCCCGTGGGGCTGCTATAAGTGTTTGGGGGGGAGAGGACAGTACAGACAGGGGAATCCTTGGAAAACCAGAGAGTTCCTGGGTGTTTTCTGTGCTGTAGATCCTCCCCAGCCCTGCTCCCACCCTGTCCAGGTGATGGTCCCAGGAGCAGGAGCATCCCTGAGCAGCAGCACCCAAAGCCACGAGGGCTCAGGGCACGTTCCTGCTCCGAGCCCCTTCACCCCACCAGAGGAACTTCTGAGAGCACCAGGACCGAGGTGGGAATGACCTTGCCAGGACCAGTAACCCTGCCGGGACTGAGGTGGGGATGACCCAGCCTGGATAAACCTGGGAATGACCCTGCCGGGACCCAGGTGGGAATGACCCTGCAGGATAAAAATGGGAATGACCTAGCCAGGACCAACAACCCTGCCAGGACCAAGGTGGGAATGACCCTGCTGGGACCGAGGTGGGATTCGCCCTGCCGGGATAAAGGTGGGAAGGACCCTGCCAGGACCAATAACCCTGCCAGGACCGAGGTGGGGATGACCCTGCCAGGATAAAAGTGGGAATGACCCTGCAGGATAAAAATGGGAATGACCTAGCCAGGACCAATAACCCTGCCAGGACCAAGGTGGGGATGACCCTGCCAGGATAAAAGTGGGAGTGACCCAGCCAGGATAAAGGTGGAAATGACCTTGCCAGGACCAATAACCCTGCCAGGACTAAGGTGGGGATGACCCTGCCGGGATAAAGGTGGGATTGACCCTGCCAGGATAAAAGTGGGAGTGGCCCAGCCAGGATAATGGTGGGAATGACCCTGCCAGGACCAGTAACCCTGCCGGGACCGAGGTGGGGATGACCCTGCCAGGATAAAAGTGGGAATGACCTAGCCAGGACCAATAACCCTGCCAGGACCAAGGTGGGGATGACCCTGCCAGGATAAAAGTGGGAGTGGCCCAGCCAGGATAATGGTGGGAATGACCCTGCCAGGACCAGTAACCCTGCCGGGACCGAGGTGGGGATGACCCTGCCTCGATAAAGCTGGGAATGACCCTGCCGGGATAAAGGTGGGAATGACCCTGACCCTGCCAGGACCAATGTGGGAATGACCCTGCCGGGACCAATAACCCTGCCAGGACCGAGGTGGGGATGACCCAGCCTGGATAAAGCTGGGAATGACCCTGCCGGGATAAAGGTGGGAATGACCCTGACCCTGCCAGGACCAAGGTGGGAATGACCCTGCCGGGACCGAGGTGGGATTCACCCTGCCAGGATAAAAGTGGGAATGACCCTGCCAGGATAAATGTGGGAATGACCCTGCCAGGACCGATAACCCTGCCAGGACCGAGGTGGGGATGACCCAGCCAGAATAAAGATAGGAATGACCGTGCCGGGATAAAAGTGGGAACGATCCTGCCACGATAAACCTGGGAATTGACTCTGCCAGGACCGAGCTGGGAATGACCCCAGTGTGCAGTCTGGGGACCCCGCAACTCCCACTCACCCAGGACCGGTCCCTTCCTGGCCCTCAGCTTCCGGAGGAGCCGCCCCTGCTCCGAGCACAGCTCCTGCAGCCTGGCCAGCTCCCCCCAGAGCTGCAGGAACACCTCCTGCATCTCCATCGCACCTGGGCAGGGGTGGGAGAGGCAACGAGCACCTGGGAACAGCAATAATAACCATATTAATCATCATCCGCTGGTACCTGGTGTTATCCAAGGGCAGGAGGAGCTGCTAGAGACATCCCAAGCTGGTGGGATGGGAAGGATCGGGTGCTGCAGGTGTGAGGGATTGCACAGAGAAGCTTTCCCAGTTCTCTCATAATTTAGGAAAAAAAAAAAAAAGAAAAGGGAAGAAATTCTTCCTAAGAGGAGCCGAGCTGGGCTTTTCCACCGCTCCCCCACAGCTTCCAAGAGCTCCAAACAGCACAAAAATCTCATTCAGTAAAAAAATCTACCTGGGAAAAGTTGTGTTTCCAACTCAGCACCGAAGGATCGAATTTTTTGGGCATGAAAGCAAAAAAGTCCCAAGAACAAACCCATCCAAGGAATGATGTCCATGGGTGGGGACAAAATTCCCTTTTTTGAGCTGCTCAGCCCTTTCTCCTCCCAAAAAATACCTCAGGAAGCACCATCCAGCATCAATTAACCAAATACTGGCATTATGGAGAAAAACTGCGTTCCCCACGTTTGTTCCCTCTTTAACAGCTGTATTATGGATTAAACTTCCCAGTTTTCCCGTCTTGCACCAATTATTACCGGGCGAAAAGATAATAAATAAACCCAAAGCTGGGCACAAATCTGCAAACCATCTGCAAAGGGAATCTGAAAGGTTCGCGCCATCCTAATTAGCATAATATGCAAATCAGCCTGGCTTCCTGTCAGCTCCTCCAGGTTTGCTGCCGCTCAGGGCTGCGAGTTTCAGCTCGGCGTTAAATTTAAGCTGCGGCTCAAATTAGGGGTTTGGCTGGAGGGTTGGATGGAGCCGACGCTGTGGATTCCCCGGGAGGGATGAGGGGCAGAAATCCCGAAGGAAATGCGCTTGGAGCGAGGAAAACCTCAGAGGCAATGGTAAGGTTTGCTCCCGGCGCAGGGAATTGCGGTGCTCGCCCCGCACCGAGGGGTGACTTCACCCCAATTTTGGCTCTTTGGGGTCCTCTGCTCCTGAAAACCTTTAAAGTAAACATTTTTACTCCCAAGGCAGCCAACTCCACCTCTAATTCAAGCTTTGTTTTGCCTGGGAGTTGTCTATAAAGACGCCAATTAATAATTAATTGGAGTGTGACTCCGAGCCACCTCTCCCTAACAAGCCTGGGAAGATTTTGTTATTGGATTGTTATTTGGATTTTGTTATGGATTTCATTCCAGCCCTGCCGGGGTTCTTCGGGTCCCGACTCCTCGTTTCCCCCGGACTGGTGCCACCAGGACGAAGCTGCAGGAGATTTTTTTATGTCCCAAAAAAGCCTCTCCTCTCCCAAACTGCAGTTAAAAGCAGCAATTCGGGATCACAAAACTCCCGTTTGCGGGGCGGGCAGAGCGGCTCCGAGCGGCAGAGCCCGGCGGGGTGGGGGGAACGGGACCCCCAAAATCCCATCCCCGCCACCCAGCCCACCCCAAAATCCTTCTCTCTCCCCCAAAAGTGACTTACCGTGCGGGGACCGTGCTGGGCCTGCCCGGTGGCGGCGGTGACGCCGAGCTGAGGGCGGCGGGCGCTGAAAGTCGAGCAGCAGCAAATTTGGGGGTGGGAATTTCCCCCTCGGGCTGTGAGCGAAGAGCGAAACCTCCGAAGCAGGAAACGAAAGGGGCGAGAGCGACGGCTTCGGAACGAGCTCGGAAAAGCCCCGGGCAGGGCGATGGAGGCTTCGGGGGGCTCATGGGGACCGAGGATTGGCTCCAATCCGTGCCTCAGTTTCCCCTCACGCCTTATTCCAGCTCATTAGCGCTTTAATTTGGGGCTGTTAGTGCCCCGGAGACCTCATCCCTGTAAACCAGTTAATATTCCAGCTAATATCCCAATAACCCCGATTAATCCTCGCTCTGCTCCAGCTCAAATCTCCCAAATCCTCGGTGCAGCGCCAGAGCCAAGGGATAATCCTGGGCTGGGTGTTGGAGCCCGCCCGGGCCCGTCCCCCCGGGGCTTTCCCCGTGCCCATCCTGCTTCTCCCAGCACGCCCAGTGCCGGGCACTTACTGGTGCCAGCACACCTGGAGCCATGGCCTTGGCACCTCCATAAATCCCTGGGACCCCCAGTGCCAGTCCCTTACTGGCCCCAGTACACATGGGGTTCTACCCTGCATCTCCCAGTATCCCCAGTACCAGTTCCTCACTGGTCCCAGTAGATGTAGAGTCCTATCCTGTGGCTCCCAGCGTCCCCAGTGCCAGTCCCTTACCGGTCCCCAGTGTCCCCAGTGCCAGTGCCTTACTGGTCCCCAGTACACATGGGGTGCTACCCGTGCGGCCCCCAGCACGCCCAGTGCCGGTCCTTTACTGGTTCCCAGTGTCCCCAGTGCCAGTCCCTTACTGGTTCCCAGTGTCCTCAGTGCCAGTCCCTTACTGGTCCCAGCACAGCTCCCCCATTTCAGGCTCGGGGCCGGTGGCTCCTGCACCGGGCGTGATTCCCGGAACGGGCGAGCAATTCCAGGACCTGGCATTTTCCCGGGCCGGGCACCTTTAAGACTCGGCGTTTCTCCCGGGCAGGGCACCTTTAAGACCCGGCGTTTCTCCCGGGCAGGGCACCTTTAAGACCCGGCGTTTTCCC
>NW_005054610.1:36195-37215 GCF_000277835.1 Geospiza fortis | reverse complement strand
GAGGCAGTGGCGGCGTCAATCCGCTTGTATTTTATTTATTTCTCTTTATTTCCTCCACGAGTGTATCTCTGTTTTCACCTCTTCCCACCATCCCTCCCTCCCACATCACGGGGGATGGTCCTGGAATTCCCACCGAACTTTTTGCCCCCTTTTTTGCCCCTTTTTTCCCCCCTTTTTTCCCCCTTATTCCCCCCTTTTCTGACCCCAGTAGGCTCCCCTGGATCATTTTGATGTTTTTCCAGGGCGCAGGGCCAGCCCCGCGGCAATATGGGATTTTTGGGATGGGTTGGATGGGACAGAGCAGAATCCACCTGGGATTTCACAGCACAGGTAGCGGAGGCCGCAGGTGCACCTGGAGCTCCATGCCAAATCCACCCCAGCCCTTCAGAGGGGAAATTTTTATTTCTATTTGGCTTTTTGGGAAGGGGTTGGGGCCTCCTGGGAGCGGCAGCTCTTGTTGTGCACAACCTGTGCCCCCCCGCACACCTGAGTGTCCCTCTGGTGTTAATTAGCACCGACACCTAACGAGCTTCATTAGCAACGTGGCAGGAAGGAAGCTCAGACAGCGGTGGTGTTGATGGAAATGGTTTTTTTTTTTTCTCCAAAATCCGTTTCTTTTCCCTCCCCCTTGTACCATGCAATGAAAACCTCGGGGGTACGAGTGGAGTGGGGGCACCTTCGCCCAGCTTGGGGCAGAAATTCCGAGGCAATGGCAGGGAACACCAGGGGATTGATGGGGTTTTTTCCCCGATTCTGCTTTTCCGCGCTGGATGGGGCCGGGCGCTCTTGGCAGTGAAGCGTGGTCCAGCTTTGATCCCGAGGCGCTCAAAGCGGGGACCCCGGGACCCTCCTCCTCCTCCTCCTCCTCCCCAGCCCAAACCTCCTCGCCCTTGAAGTTGTGGCAGGTGCCCTTCCCCGCCCCATTGCCGAGAGAATGAAAAGAAAAAGGGAAAAAGGAGCCGAGGGAAGGGGGGGGACCCCGAAGTGGAGGAGGAGGAGGAGAGGGCGGGGGAAGGAGGC
>NW_005054610.1:34974-36118 GCF_000277835.1 Geospiza fortis | reverse complement strand
CGGCGCAAAAAGAGGAGCCGCGGGAAGTTTGGGGGTGGTGGAAAGCTCAGAGCCTCCGGTGGATCCCGGGGCAAACTCGGGAGCTGGCGCCGAGCTCCCGGTGGCCGTGGCACCGGACACCGAACCTGCTGCTCCAGCTCCGCCGAACCCGGAGCACTGCACGGTCTGCTCGAGTTTTCCTTCGCAGACAGGAGAATGCCCAGGAAAAGGCTTTTTTATTTCCCAGCGGCCAAAAATATTTTGGCAAATTTTGGGCTCTATTTTAACTTTGGCGTGCGAGGGGCGGTGGCGGGGGGAGGCTGCAGCCTCCGGATCAGTCCCAGAAGAAATTTTTGGGGCGGTTTCGTGTGTGGTGGTGGGGATGGGTGGCACATACCCCGGCCTTTTTTAACCTGCACCTTTCCCGGTGTTTTAATTTCGGGATGGATTTAGGGGCTGGAAGTGCTGGGGGGAATTAATTTTACAGGTGTCACTTGTGCCAAACTTTATATTAATATATTACTAACATTGTACTGCAATATTGATAATTTTGCTAATATTGCTTTACTATGTCGATATATTAATGTATTTTTTTGCTATTGTATTATTATGTTATTATTTGTTATTAACCTGGTCTAGTGGGAGGTTCCCTTCCCGGGGCAGGGGGTTGGACTGGATGATCTTTAAGGTCCTTAACAAAACTATTCCATGAGCTGATCATATTTATATATTCGATTTTCGGTACAATATGATCTATTTTAAATACAATATATGATATCTTCAGTGCAGTATTTCTATTATGACACCAAGGGGATGTATCCAGCCTGGGAATTCACTGCAGGTGTTTCTCCTTCCCCCAGATCACTGGAGCAGAGCAGGACACCGTGATGCACCCGGAGCCCCCACATTCCTGAACCCTCCAAAAACGCCCCAAAATGAGGCTGTTCCGCCGCCGCTACAGCACCTTGAAGGTGGCCTTGGCGGGCGCCGTCTTCGTCCTCTTCCTCTTCATCCTCCAGAAGGACGTGGGCAGCAAGGAGCCGGGCGAGGAGCCGTGGCTGCGGAACATCGTGCAGGGCAAGGGCCAGGTGCTGGACCTGATGCTGGGCGCCGTGCGGGACCTGCGGGACTCGATGCCGCGGCTGCAGATCGGGGCCCCGGAGCC
>NW_005054610.1:32493-34041 GCF_000277835.1 Geospiza fortis | reverse complement strand
CAGTCGTGCCTCCCCCTTCACCCCCCCCATTCTGTCCCCCAGGTGCATCGATCAGAAGTTCAAGCGCTGCCCTCCCCTCCCCACCACCAGCGTGGTGATCGTGTTCCACAACGAGGCCTGGTCCACCCTGCTGCGGACGGTCTACAGCGTCCTGCACTCGTCCCCAGCCCGCCTGCTCCGCGAGGTCATCCTGGTGGATGATGCCAGCACGGACGGTGCGTGGGGGACACGCGGACAGAGGGGTGCAGGGAGCACGGTGGGGTGTGGGTCAGAGGGATGTGGGGTCAGAGGGGTGCAGGGAGCACGGTGGGGTGTGTGCAGGAGTTGTGCTGGGATGTGGGGCCAGAATGGTGCAGGAGTTGTGATGGGATGCGGGTCAGAGGGATGCAGGAGTTGTGATGGGATGTGGGGGATTGGCACTGGGTGTGCTGGGGGCCTCATGGGTAGGACCCCACGTGTACTGGGAACCAGTAAGGGACTGGCACTGGGGAGCTGGAAGCCGCAGGGTAGGACCCCATGTGTACTGGGAACCAGTAAGGAGCTGGTACTGGGGATACTGGGAGCCACAGGGTAAGACCCCACCTGTACTGGGGACCTGTAAGGGACTGGCAGTGGGGACACTGGGAACCAGTAAGGGATTGGCACTGGCCATGCCAGGGGCCACACGGGTAGGACCCCAGGTGTACTGGGACCCGTAAGGGACTGGCACAGGATGTGCTGGGGGCCACAGGGATTTATGGAGGTGCCAAGGTCATGGCTCCAGAGGGATGCAGGATTTGTGATGGAATGGGGGTCAGGGGGTGCAGGAGCTCTGGTGGGATGTGGATGCCAGAAGGATGTAGGGACCATGGTGGGATGTGGGTCAGAGGGATGCAGGAGCCCTGCTAGAAAGCAGGAGCCAGAGGGGCGCAGGAATTGTGATGGGGTTTGGATGCCAGAAGGATGTAGGGACCGTGGTGGGATGTGGGTCAGAGAGGGATGCAGGATTTGTGATGGGATGGAGGTCAGGGGGTGCAGGAGCTGTGGTGGGATGTGGATGCCAGAAGGATGTAGGGACCATGGTGGATGTGGGTCAGAAGGATGTAGGGACCGTGGTGGGATGTGGGTCAGAGAGGGATGCAGGATTTGTGATGGGATGGAGGTCAGGGGGTGCAGGAGCTGTGGTGGGATGTGGATGCCAGAAGGATGTAGGGACCATGGTGGATGTGGGTCAGAAGGATGTAGGGACCGTGGTGGGATGTAGGGACCGTGGTGGGATGTGGGTCAGAGGGGTGCAGGAGTCCTGGTGGAAAGCAGGAGCCAGAGGGGTGCAGGACCCAGAGGGGCGCAGGAGCCATGTGGGGTGTGGATGACAGAGGGAGGTAGGACAAGCTGCGGTGGGATGTGGATCAGAGGGATGCAGGAGCCACAGGGAGCTGTGAGGGAGCAGTGGGGGCATTCAGGGGCCAGAAGGAGGCAGGATCCGTGGCAGGATGTGGGATCAGCAGGATGCAGGGGCTGCCAAGCCCCTTTCCAAGCCTGGGAGCAGCAGCTCTGGGCCACTCACGC
>NW_005054610.1:26384-32435 GCF_000277835.1 Geospiza fortis | reverse complement strand
GCGTGGGAGCAGCAGCTCTGAGCCACTCACGCTCCCAGCATCCCGGGATCTCCCAGCAGCCGCTCCCCATCCCACATCCACCCCAGAGCACCCCTGGGATTTTCCCTTCCCCAGCGCCGCTGTTATCCCTGCCCTGGGGACAAACCAGGTGCCCCACAAACCTCCACCCTCAGCCAGCTGTAATCCTCGTTAATTAGCGCCCAGAGCTAATTAACGCGGGGTTCAGTGTCAGGGCATGGGGAGGAGCGGACTCTGCCCTTGTCCCAGATAAATTCTCCCTTTCCACCCACGGGCTCCCAAGGAGCAGGAACCTCGTGGTGCCCCAGGGCTCCATTTCCCCAGAGCTCGACTCCCACGGTGGCTGGACGTGGGTTAGACTGGGGTCCCCTTCCCAGGACACTTTTCTCGGGGTCCCAGCTCCCACCTGGCCATTCCCAGCTCCTGGCTTGCCTGCATCTGCCAAGAAATCCCGGGTTCCTCTGGGGACCCCTTCCCTCAGGAACAGCTTGGTCCTGGTGACACTTCAAGCGCAGGGATGTGACCTCCTCACCCACCCTGTCAACCCCCAGTCCCTGTCCAGAGAGGGATTAGACAGGAGGGGGTTAGAGCCTTATAAAACTCATTTTCTTTAGCCAGAAATACACTTGGGTTTAGGGCAAAGGCTCAGGCGTACCTTAACCCAAACCCAACTGCAGGGTCCGAGCAGCAGGGGATGGGATGGGATTCATGGGATCAATGGGATTTATAGGGTGGGATTTGGGAGATGGGATGGGATTGGTGGGAGAGATGGGATTTGGAATGGGATTTATGGGATGGGATATGTAGGGATCAATGGGATTGATGGGATGGGATGGGATGGGGGCAGCAGGATGGGCTGGTGGGATGCAGGGACTGGCACCTGCCTCTCTGACGGCTCCAGATGGTTTTCCCACCTGCAGAGTACCTGAAGGAGGAGCTGGATCGCTACGTGGAGCAGCTGCAGATCGTGCGCGTGGTGCGGCAGCGGGAGCGCAAGGGGCTCATCACGGCACGGCTGCTGGGGGCCAGCGTGGCCAGCGGGGAGGTACTGACCTTCCTGGATGCCCACTGTGAGTGTCCCCCCGTGACACCCTGTGATCCCATGAATGTCCCCCCGTGACACCCAGTGGCCTCGTGAGTGTTCCCCCATGTTCCCCGTGACACCCTGTGAGTGTCCCCTCATGACACCCTGTGAGTGTCCCCCCTGTGACACCCTGTGACACTGTAAGTGTCCCCTTGTGACAGCCTGTAAACATCCCGCCTGTGACTCACGGGACCCTGTGACATTGTGAGTGTCCCCCCTGTGACACCCTAAGTGTCCCCCCGTGACACCCTGTCAGTGTCCCCCCCATGGCAGCCGGTGGCACTGTAAGTGTCCCCTCATGACACCCTGTGACCCCATGAGTGTGCCCCCATGACGCCCTGTGATTGTCCCCCCCATGGCACCCGGTGGCACTGTGAGTGTCCCCGTGTGACACCATGAGTGTCCCCTCATGACACCCTGTCAGTGTCCCCCCATGACACCCCATGGCCCCATGACTGTCCCCCCATGACACCCCGTGAGTGTCCCCAATGTCACCCATGTGTGCCCCTGGCACTGTGGGTGGCGCCAGCCCCGCTCACCCTGCCCCGTGTCCCAGGCGAGTGTTTCCATGGCTGGCTGGAGCCGCTCCTGTCACGCATTGCCGAGGAGCCCACGGCCGTCGTGAGCCCCGACATCGCCACCATCGACCTCAACACCTTCGAGTTCTCCAAGCCCGTGCAGAACGGGAAGCAGCACAGCCGGGGCAACTTCGACTGGAGCCTGACTTTCGGCTGGGAGGTGGTTCCCGCGCGGGAGAGGCAGCGCAGGAAGGATGAGACCTTCCCCATCAAGTAAGCCCAGCATGGGACTCTTTATCCTGCTGGGTTTGCTCTTTTTCCCAACAAATTGGTGTTTGTGACGGTGTTCACAGGGGTCTGAGGGTGAGGGAAGAGACGAGGATCTGACTCCGTGTTTCAGAAGGCTTGATTTATTATTTTATTATATATATTACATTAAAATTATACTAAAAGAATAGAAGAAAGGATTTCATCAGAAGGCTAGCTAAGAATAGAATAGAAAAGAATGATAACAAAGGCTTCGTTTTGGACTCTTTGTCCGAGCCAGCTGGGCTGTGATTGGCCATTAATTAGAAACATCCAACATGGGCCAATCACAGATCCACCTGTTGCATTCCACAGCAGCAGATAACCATTGCTTGCATTTTGTTCCTGAGGCCTCTCAGCTTCTCAGGAGGAAAAATCCTAAGGAGAGGATTTTCCATAAAAGATGTCTGCGACAGGTGTTCTCCTTGGTTTTGGTGCCTCTGGGTGGGCGGTGCTGCCCTTTCCCAGTGGGGTTCTCCCCTGGGATTTTGGCGTGGGAGATGTCGGGAGTTTGTGCCCAAGCATGGTCAGAGCTGGGGGGGTGGTGGAGGACAAACCTCCCTTGGGACCAAAATGGACCTTAGAGTCTCCTCCGGCTGCCTCTCACTCCGGCATTAAGGATTTAATTGCTCTCACTCCCATTAAGGATTTAATTGCTGTCTCTGCCTTCTCACCCTCGGTGCCCAGGTGCCCCCGCACAGAACAGGTCACCTGTGGATCAGGCTGTGCCAAAATCCCTCCCCTTATCCCTCTGTTTGACATGCAGACAGAGCCTGGGCGGTTTTCCCACCTCTCCCTGGTGCCCCCACTGGGAGACACCGGACTCCCTGCCCGGCCCCGGCCCCACCCCGGCCGCGGGGCTGGCTTTGTGCTCGGGTCACCTGGGCGACGCTCCTGTCCCAATAAAGGCCCCTTTCACCTCCAGCCGGGCGCTTGGCTCCCACCGCTGCCTCGTCTCCAGCAGCTCAGCGAACCCTCGGCGTTTATTATTTTTCCTGAATAAAAGCGAGGTTCTGTTCCAGCCTCAGATGGAAAAGATTAGGGAAGCGGGAGGAGGGATTGGGGCACTGAGCTCTGACCTCCTCCTCTTTTTGGCGACAGGTTTTTGGTAACAATATCCTCTTTTCACTTTGAATCCAGCCAGCAGTGAGGCCCCTCTGTGTCACGCTGTCACCTCTGTCCCCTCCCAGCAGCTGGGCCCAGCCAAAGCCACCACAGCTGGATGCAGGGGGACTCTGATTTCCCAAAACTCAGATTTCTCCTCTTTTATTTGTGTTTTACCCCTTCTTTGCCCCCTGCAGGTCCCCGACCTTTGCAGGTGGCCTCTTTGCCATCTCCAGGTCCTACTTTGAGCACATCGGCTCCTACGACGAC
This sequence comes from Geospiza fortis, assembly GCF_000277835.1. Lineage (NCBI taxonomy): Eukaryota > Metazoa > Chordata > Aves > Passeriformes > Thraupidae > Geospiza > Geospiza fortis. Next base: position 29,135 of record NW_005054610.1, on the reverse strand, counting down.
CAGATGGAGATTTGGGGGGGTGAGAACGTGGAAATGTCCTTCAGGGTAAGGACAGGGGTCACCTTCTGAGGGCACCTCCAGGGAGCTCCCTTCTGGGGGGCCCGGGGGCTGGACCCCCCCACCTCAGGTGTGGCTTCCCCGCAGGTGTGGCAGTGCGGGGGACAGGTGGAGATCATACCCTGCTCCGTTGTGGGCCACGTGTTCCGCTCCAAGAGCCCCCACACCTTCCCTAAGGGCACCCAGGTGATCTCCCGGAACCAGGTACGCCTGGCCGAGGTCTGGATGGACGACTACAAGGAGATCTTCTACCGCCGCAACCAGCAAGCCTCCCAGATGGCCAGAGAGGTACTGGGCACACTGGGGGGCTGCTGCTTCTGCTGGGAGGGCGTCTCGGTTTGGAAAGCCAGGTGCCTGCTAAAGAAGGCAGGAGCCTCCCCTGAAATGGAGAATGTAAACCCTCTGCACCCCTCTAAATTAAGGGGCTCTCAGGCAACAAATATGGGAGCAGGAAATAACAGTTCTTTAATAGGGAAGAAATAAAAAGATAAAATAAACAATGCAGTAAACTAGAACAGCACTGACAGAGTCAGAACACAACTTGACAACCCGTGGGTCAGGGTGTTGGCAGCAGTCCCATTGGAATTGTGACTCAGCCCTCCTGCAGTGTCAGGAGTGGTTCTGCTGGAGCAGGGATCCTGTAGGAAAGGGTGGAGTCTTCCTCTGGAGATCCAGTGGGAGAGGCAGCTGCTGTTCCTCTGGGAAATCCAGTGGAGAAGTCGTGCTGGTATTCCAGAATCTCCAGATTATATCCAGGTAGGAATGTTGGAAATCTCAGATTGTATCCAGGTAGGAATGCTTGGCTCCTCCCTCTGGGCTCGCATCTCCCAATGGGATGCTGTAGTTGTTATCAGCCATGCAGTGACATTCAATGGCTGTTATCAGCAGATGTCCCCTCCCGAGGGAGGAGTGATTGGGGAAGAGATAAGGAAAAGTTCCCACTTGACAAAAGACAACTGCCACACAGATGGTGATGGAACACATCTTGCCTTGCAACTTGGGGCAGAGGGCTGGTCCAGCTGGGAGCTCTACCTGAGCAGCAGGAGCAGGTGGGGGACCAGACAGACGGACATAACTAGCCAAAAGCCTTTCTTTTCTTTCCACCTCTGACCAGAATAATTCCTAGCATCGGGGTTTATGAATTTCTCTTTTTTTGTTGTTGTTTTTTATTTAAGCAGGGCACTCCCAACGTAGGGAGTAATTAGTACCTGACTCTATTGATTCAGAAGGCTGAACAATTGCTTTATTAAAACTATTTATATTACATAATACTATACTATACAAAAGATACACACTAAAGAAAAACTCATGACTGTCTGAGACAGCCAGGACCCAGCTTTGAGTGATTGGCTAAGGAATCAAAACAATCCTCAGTAGAATCCAAGTGACAAATCACTTCAGGTAAACAATCTTCCTGACACATTCCACATGTGCAAAAAAACAGGAGCAGCAAGTAGAGATAAGAATTGTATTCTCTTCTCTATGCTTCTCCAGGAAAAAAACCTGGGACAGAATTATGACTCTCTCTGTTCAGAGAATGTGAATGCCAACACAAAAATTTCTTATTCTTTTCTTTTTTCAACACCAAAACTTCTTACTCTTCACCAAAATATCTCCGGGCTCCTGGTGGAGCCTGTGTGTACCTGCCAGGTGTCCCCCCCACCTTGTCTCGGTGCTGGTCACACCATGAGGGATGATGACAAAGCTGGGGTGACTCCAAGCTCTGCGCCCCAACCCAGAAAGGTTTTTCTGGGATTTTCCCTACTGTTTTCTGAAGTGAATTTAATTTTCGCCCCGATTTCATTTTTTAGAAGACGTTTGGTGACATCACAGAGCGGCGCAGGCTGCGGGAGCGGCTGCACTGCAGGAATTTCACCTGGTACCTGCAGAACGTCTACCCCGAGATGTTCGTGCCCGACCTGACCCCGACGTTCTACGGAGCGGTGAGTGCCGGCACGGCCGGAGCTCCGCCCTGCGCGGGAACGGCCGGGGGCAGCGCCCGGAGGGTGGGTTTGGGGGCTTTGCACTGAACCGGGGAGGGGGAGCTGGTGCTGCCACGTCTGTCTGTCTGTCTGTCACCTCATCTGTCACCGGCTGGCGGGGCCGGTTTGGGCTCCGGCTGAGCTGGAATCCGGCAGAGCTGGTTTGGGGTGAGTCCCAGGGTGGGGAATCAGCGGGGATGTGGACTTGGGTTAAATTCGGGGGAAGAGCTGAAAACTTCCTTGAGCCCCAAACACCGTCGTGGCACAGGGAGGGCTGGAAAAACTGAGCTGGGGATGGGATGGGGAGTTCCAGCTCCCTCCCGAGGGAATCTGGGCACCGGTGGGAGGCAGGACCGCATCTCCAGCCACCCATCCACAGGGAAATGGAGACAGGCACGATGTGGAGGACTGGCTCCGTCCCTGAGGGAGCTGGGGACAGCAGGGCACGGAGCTCTGGCTGCATCCCCCAGGAACTGAAGGCAGGCAGGATGAGGGGCTCCAGCTCCATCCCTCAGGATGGGATTCCTCTGAGGCTGGAAAAGCCCTTTCCCTCAAGCTGGGTGTTGATCCTGAGTCTGCCCCTCCTCAGCCAGGGCGATGTGACAGCAGCTGGCGGGGCCAGCACCCCGCCCAGCGACAGCCGGGTGACAGCCAGGTGCTGGGTGCTGGCTCCCATCCAGCTTTTAATTCACCTTCATTTCCTGAAACCTCC
>NW_005054610.1:25782-26297 GCF_000277835.1 Geospiza fortis | reverse complement strand
GCGGGGTCCGGGGATCGTGTTTGTACAGTGATAGCCCAGACCCCTGCACGGCCAAACCCGAGCCGGTCCCACCCCGGCTCCTCTGAGCCCTTCTTTCCTCCACTCCCCCAGCCTTTTTCCTCCCCCCCGCCCCTTTTCCCCCTACCCCATCTTTTTGCCCTCTTTCCCCCCTCTCCTCCCCTCCTCACCTCCGTTCCCGTTTCCCCGCCCTTTTCCCCCCATCTCTTTTTCCTCCCTTTTCCTCTCTCTCCGTCGTTTTTCTCCCCCCTCCTTTTCCCACCACCACCTCTTTTCCCCTCGCAACTCCTCTCTTCCCCTCACACAGATAAAAAACGAAGGCACCAAGAGCTGCCTGGACGTGGGGGAGAACAACCACGGTGGGAAACCTCTCATCATGTACCCCTGCCACGGGCTGGGGGGCAACCAGGTGCGCTCCCCAACCACCCCCATCATTTCCCCCTCTGCCACCCCCCGGTTTTCCCCCGGGCTCAGCTCCCGGGGCGCGGCAGTGACGG
>NW_005054610.1:23929-25188 GCF_000277835.1 Geospiza fortis | reverse complement strand
TGTCGGGCTTTAAAAACGTGGACGCGCCTCCCCAAATGGGGAATCTGGGCGGGAAAATCCGGCGAGGAGGAGAATGGTGGCCGTGGGGCTGCTCCCGGCGAGGTGGGATCGGGGCTTGCGGTGGCCCCTGGAGGGCAATGGGAGAAGTTGGGATCTGTGCCTTAGGAATCACGTCGGATTTGGAGGGGGGAGGAAGTTAGATTCTTGGTTTTATTATTGTTATTATTAAATGAAGATGATTCCGGGGTGCGATTCTGCTTGTGCTGAACAGGAGGAGTTTTCCCTGAATGGCACCAAAGAATCCTCCTGAACAGGATCCTGGGTGCCACATCTCCTCTGTTCCAGATTTTTTCTCTATCCCAACTTCTGTAGCTGCCACTTCTGTTGCCATATCATTTCTAGGGGGGGAAAATCCTCCTGGACATGGCAGGAGGGGGGAGAACGTGTCCTAGACATTCAACCTCAAATAAAGAGATGATTTATTTTACACAAATCCTGTCTCTGGCCATTCTGAGCTCCCCACATAGTATCCTTCACACTTCTTGTTCCAGAAACTCCCTATTTAGCCCAAAAATGAGTATACAGCCCTTTGTGCCACAGCTGGGGGTTCAGCTTTCCCTTGGGGTGTCCCAGTGTGGGGCAGAGCCATTGCTGCTGTCCCTCACCGTGTGCCCTTGGTGCTGATAGAACAAACATGGAATTAGTTGGAAATGGTGGTCCTGGGAAGTTTCGTGTTTTCCTTGGGAATAAATGCAGAACTGCAGCAGGTGCTTTATTCCCATCACTTTTTCTGACCTGGTGGAGCTCAAGACCGCTGTGATCCCAAGTGCCAAGGCCTGTGCCTCAAGGGCCAATGTTCCTCACCAAAACAATCTCCATTTGGAGCTCAAGGGGGACAAAATGACAGAGTTTTGGCCAAAACTCCAGGCTTTCTTTCAAACCCTATCTCTGCTTCCTCCTGCCCCAACCTCAGGCCCCAGGGAGCCCCGGCCCTGCTCCAGCGCCGGCTGTGCCTGGGACTTGGGGAGGGGCTGGCGGTTGTGCCCCGTTTGTGCCTCGATTTCCCCATCCCGGCGCCAAAGTGGCTCCACTCAGATGTTGGATCAAGCGCCGGGAACCATGCCACGAACCGAGGCCAGGCAGAGGTGCAGCCAAGGCCTCTTGGGGCTGAGAGGGGACCCAGCGGTGACACGGCTCGGGGACACGGGGACACGAGGTGCCAGCGCAGGGGCTCGGGCCGTCCCTGGGCTGCGCGGGGA
>NW_005054610.1:19999-20961 GCF_000277835.1 Geospiza fortis | reverse complement strand
TCCGATCTGGCCCATTAAGAGAAGATATCTCCTGGAGGGAGGATTGGCTGTGGCAGAGATAAAGAAAACTGCCCAATGAACAGAAGATAACTGCCCCTCCTCTGACAGATGGGAATTGAATACACACCCGCAGACACATCTTACCACCTAAGACACACGGACAGAGTGTTTGGCCATTGGCAGGGGCTGCCCGGGGAGGTTTGCAGTGCCCATCCCTGGAGATGTCCAAGGAAGGCCTGGATGTGGCACTCAGGGCTCTGGGCTGGGGACAAGGTGGGGATTGGGCACAGCTGGGACTTGATGGTCTGGGAGGGCTTTTCCCACCTCAGGGATTCTGGGATTCTGTGCCTGGTGTGTTGAGGAACAGCTCCGTTTGTGGGTGAGGTGAAGGTTGAGCTCTGGGTGCTACAAGAGGCCGTGAGCTGCTGACCCTTTGGAGGTTTTGCTGACCTATCTCATGGCTACTGCTCAGCTTTAATCACAGTTCTGCTGTCTCTGAGGCCTGCCTTTTGCAGCTTACCCAAAACCCTCTGATTTTGTGGATTCCTACAAGGTCGGTGGACACTGGGAGAGACGGGAGGAGACAAAGATTTGGGAGGAAGACCAAATCTTGCACTCTTGGACTGTGAGGGCATGAACCCGAGAGTTCCTCCTCAGAGGCACCACCTGGGCCTGGGGCTGTGCTGGTGTCACTGCACCGGGAATCGATGGCTTTGTGGAACGGGAAACCTGGGACTGCCGTGGGAAACCAGGGTTGGGACCACAGCCAGCCAAGGCAGGGATTGTGCAGATCTTCTGATGTCCAACCTGAGCCCCTCCTGGCACAGCTTGAAACTCTTCCCTCCCCTCCTGTCCCTGTTCCATGGAGCAGAGCCCGACCCCCTGGCTGTACCCTCCTGTCGGGAGTTGTGCAGAGCCAGAAGGTCCCCCCTGAGCCTCCTTTTGTCCAGGCTGAGCCCCTT
>NW_005054610.1:18871-19663 GCF_000277835.1 Geospiza fortis | reverse complement strand
GGGGGGGGGGGTGTGGCAGAGCCCCAGGAGGCAGCTGAGGGATGAGGGGGTGGCAGTCCCCGAATCCGACACCTCTCATGGCCAAGGAGGGAATTTGGGGAAGAGAAATGGAGCAAGAGTCAGGGGACATCCCGATGGGATTGCCCCGAACGCTCTGTGCGCCCAGAGATGTCCAGATGTCCTGATGTCCAACCTGAGCCTGTCCTGGCACAGCTCGACACCTCTCATGGCCAAGGAGGGAATTTGGGGAAGAGAAATGGAGCAAGAGTCAGGGGACATCCCGATGGGATTGCCCCGAACGCTCTGTGCGCCCAGAGATGTCCAGATGTCCTGATGTCCAACCTGAGCCTGTCCTGGCACAGCTTGAGACTCTTCCCTCCCCTCCTGTCCCAGTTCCCTGGGAGCAGAGCCCGACCCCCCGGCTGTCCCCTCTTGCCAGGGAGTTGTGGAGAGCCAGAAGGTCCCCCCTGAGCCTCCTTTTCTCCCGGGGGCAATTTCCTTGGAGCCCAGGAAGAGGATTTGCAGCATTTCGCCCTTTTCCAGCAGCCCACAGGCGTTGGGGCTGCCCCGAGAGCTCGGAGGCAGCTCCTGCTCTGCAGGGCTGTTCCGTGAGGAGTGAGGAAGAGGAGGGGGCGGGGAAGGGCCGGTGCGGGAGCTGGTGGGGAAGAGGATGGCGGGCGGGAGGAGGAAGGACGGGCGGACGCGAGCAAAGGCAGCGCGGAGGCTCAGAGACGGGAGGAGAGATTTTATTGAGGCCGGGTCGGGGGGGGGAAGCCCGGAGCGCGGCGGGGG
>NW_005054610.1:17157-17533 GCF_000277835.1 Geospiza fortis | reverse complement strand
CGGGCCGGGGGCTGAGCGCGGGGTCCCGGCGCGGGGAGAGCCCCGGGCCCGGCCGTGGGACGCCGGCAGGACCCACCTGGGAGGGCCAGGAGTGCGAGCGCGCCTCGGTGCCGCCGACCACCCGCTGCATGCCATCGAGATCCAGCTCGGAGCAGCGCCCTGGGGACAGAGGGACGGCGTCAGCTCCCCCGGCCTTGGCTCAACGGGGCTTTCGGGGGTGCCGAGGCCGAAGGCTCCGGGCGGGACTCACCGCACAGGGCGAGCGCGGCGAGGAGCACGAGCTGCAGCATCATGGTGGAGCGCTGTCCGCGGTGGGACCGAGCGCCGGCCCCGGGCGCTTTAACGGGGCGGCGGGAGGCGGCGCGGGAAGGGCAGC
>NW_005054610.1:15781-17100 GCF_000277835.1 Geospiza fortis | reverse complement strand
CCCCGCCGAGCGGCCTTGGCCCCTGTGCCAAAGCACACTCGGTCCCCGCGCAGCCCAGGGACGGCCCGAGCCCCCCTGGGCGCTGCAGCCCAGGGAGACGCTGCCCTGCGCTGGCACCTCGTGTCCCCGTGTCCCCGAGCCGTGTCACCGCTGGGTCCCCTCTCAGCCCCAAGAGGCCTTGGCTGCACCTCTGCCTGGCCTCGGTTCGTGGCATGGTTCCCGGCGCTTGATCCAACATCTGAGTGGAGCCACTTTGGCGCCGGGATGGGGAAATCGAGGCACAAACGGGGCACAACCGCCAGCCCCTCCCCAAGTCCCAGGCACAGCCGGCGCTGGAGCAGGGCCGGGGCTCCCTGGGGCCTGAGGTTGGGGCAGGAGGAAGCAGAGATAGGGTTTGAAAGAAAGCCTGGAGTTTTGGCCAAAACTCTGTCATTTTGTCCCCCTTGAACTCCAAATGGAGATTGTTTTGGTGAGGAACATTGGCCCTTGAGGCACAGGCCTTGGCACTTGGGATCACAGTGGTCATGGGCTCCACCAGGTCAGAAAAAGTGATGGGAATAGAGCACCTGCTGCAGTTCTGCATTTATTCCCAAGGAAAACACGAAACTTCCCAGGAGCACCATTTCCAACTAATTCCATGTTTGTTCTATCAGCACCAAGGGCACACGGTGAGGGACAGCAGCAATGGCTCTGCCCCACACTGGGACACCCCAAGGGAAAGCTGAGCCCCCAGCTGTGGCACAAAGGGCTGTATACTCATTTTTTTGGGTAAAAAAGTAGGATTTGTGAATTACTGAGGCTTTTGGGATTGTTCTGTGCTGGGACAAGTGTTGGACACACAACTTGTGTCCTATCCACCTCCCATGCTCCGCAATTCTTATTTTCCTGTGGTTCTCTTTCACCTCAGGGTATTCATGATTCCATGAGTCTGGACATCTGGGAGCACTTGGACAACACTCCTGAATTTTGGGGATCTTGGCATTGTCCTTTGCAGAACCAACAGGTTTCCTTCATCATCCTTTTGTGCCCCTTTCACCTCTGGTTATTCCACGATCCGAGGAGGAATTCAGAGACCTTTTTGACAACAACCTTGAACCCTGGGGTTTTGCCATCAGTGACCTTTTGGAATTGCCCTGCGCAGGGCCGGGATTTGCCCTGATGATCCCTGTGTGTCCCTCCCAGCTGCATCCTCCACGGCCCCCCAGCCCTGTGGCCTGGCCGGGTTCCTGGAGAGCCTTTTGGGGGTTTGGGGGTTCCGGGGTGCGCAGCGGATGCTGGCTGGCCTCGCCTCCAACTTCCTGCAGCAGAAGCCTCCCACG
>NW_005054610.1:12437-15767 GCF_000277835.1 Geospiza fortis | reverse complement strand
GCCGCGCCGGGGCCAGGGCCGAGGGCAGGGGCGGCAGCGCCGGGCTCTTCGCCAGGCAGGTCCAGAAACGCTTCAGCCGCGCCCAGGAGAAGGTACCGAGGTGCCACCCACCCCCACATCCCACCTGTGACTGGGTTTGTCCTTCTCTCCCCACTCATCACTCCTGGGGTGGCCCAAAGGGCACAGCTCAGCACCTTTGGGTGCTCACAGGGTTGGAGTTTGGGGGTTTCTGGCTCAATGTCATCGTTGCTCCAAGGATTTGGGGGATGGCATCTCCCAGAGCTCCCCAAGACACTGTGGCTTCTCTCATGGTGGGGGGTTCTCCACCCAAAACGCCCTGCAGGGGTTATGGGGGGCTGTGGGCTGGTGGCACAGGGTCCCTGGGCTGGCTGGCACTGGGGGCCCCCAGCAGGACCCAGCGTGGCCGGGGGTCCCAGGAGCGTTGGAGAGATCAGCAGGGGCCCACAGGAAGCGAGGGGGAAGGGCTGCGGAAACGGCAATTCTCAGCTGCTTTGGGGGGGCCTCTTTCCTTTCCTCTCCCCTAAAAGTAGCTGTGACTCCCCTTTTGGGGTGACACAAAGACCCCTTTCAAACCCTCACCCTGCCGGGTTTCCTGGCCGGGGCTCGGTGCTAAATTTGGCTTTCCCACGGCTCAATCATCCCAGGCCAGGCTCTGGCTGTTTCCTGCACGCTGCGAATCTCCCTCCCAGCTGGTTCTGGCCTGTTCCCAGGGGGCCCAACCTCTTCCTGGACATCCCAAATCTCCCTCTGACCCAGCCCCAGCCTCTTCCTGGACATCCCAAATCTCCCTCTGACCCAGCCCCAGCCTCTTCCTGGACACTCCAAAGCTCCCTGCTCCCAGCCCCGGCCCCTTCCTGTGGGGTTCAAGCTGTTTGTGGGCACCCAAAAAGTCCCTCCTGCCTGACCCAGGCTCTTCCCGGGGGGTTCAGCCTCTTCCTGAACACCTCGGATTTCCCCCCATCTGGCTTCAGCCATTTTCCAGAGGGTCACCCTCTTCCTGGGCACCCCAAAACCCCTTCCTGCCAGCCCCAGCCTCTTCCCAGGGGAGCTCAGTCTCTTCCTGGACACCCCAAAGCTGCCCAAGTCCAGACTCAGCCTCTTCCCAGGAGGTTCAGCCTGGACACCCCGAATCTGCCCCACCCAGCCTCCTCATCCTCCTCATGGTGTCCCCTGTGCCCCACAGGCAGGGCCTGCGGTGTTTTGGGGTGCACAAGACTGCACCCACAGGGTTTAGGGTGGGAGGATGGACTGCACCCGCAGGGTTTAGGGTGGGAGGTAGATTGGCACCCAAAAATTCACTGTTTTCCTGAAAGAAATAAAAGCACTGAGGGATGCAGTGAAATTTTGCATTTCCACATTAATCCTGCCCCGCTGGCTCCTCGGCACCCCCTCAGGGGGGTTTTGGGGGCACAGCCCGGGGCCCTCGGGGTGTGGTGGGAGCCTCTTCCCCTCGCTCCCCATCACAGGTTTTGCAAAAATTGGGCAAAACGGTGGAAACCAAGGATGAGCAGTTCGAGCAGAGCGCCTACAACTTCCAGCTGCAGCAGGTGACAGGGGGACACTGGGGACATTGGGGACACCGAGGACATTGGGGACAGCCCTGACCCCCCCCTCGCCACCGTGTTTTGCAGAACGAGGGTCACAAGCTCTACAAGGAGCTCAAGGGGTTCGTGGGAGCTGTGAGAGGTGAGGAGGAGACCCGGGATGGCCCCGGGAGAGCCGGGAATGGGAGGGACCCGGGGCAGAGTCGGGATAATAAATCAGGAATAGCAGAAGAAATAAATCGTGCTACAATAAATGGATTGTTCATTAAAAATCAGTGTTCAATCAAAAGAAAGAATAAATAAAAATAAATACTGAGAATAATTGATTGTAAGCTATGAATGGATAATAAAGAGAAAATAGTCAATAAAAATACTATACATGGGATAATAGATAATATAGATGAGATATATATTATATATCTTACTATATCTTACATATATGACATATCCAATATAATTTTTTATATCTCATTATGCATTAAAGACATATGGGATATTAAAGAGATAAACATGATAGAGAGATAAAAATAATAGAGAAATAATGAAGAGATAAAAATAATAGATATTAAAACTATATTAAAGATAAAATAATGATAATAATAAATACTTGTAATAATAAACAATAAATAATAAACACTATACATACTAAATAATAAATAATAAATAATAAATAATAAATAATAAATAATAAATAATAAATTGATATCAAGGAATAATATAACGATGTTATATTAATTATTATTGATAATATTAATAAAATAATAATAATAAATACTGTATGTGGGATAATAGATAATAAATATATATGAGATATATATGATATATAATATATTAATTAGAATAACAGATAATACATATGTTATATATTGTGTATATATGGGATAATAGAGACAATAAATAATTTATAATAACACACCCGGGCTAATAAACAACAACAGACAGAAGTGAATACATTAATAACGAACAGGATTAATGATAATGACAATGGTAATGATAAGAATAATGATAGTGATAGTGATGATAGTGATAGTGATAGTGATAGTGACAATGATAGCGATAGTGATGATAATAATAATGATGATGATAATAATAATGATAGTGACAATGACAGTGACAAGGATGACGATCATGCCGGGTGTCTGTGCCCGCAGTGATGCACGAGAGCTCCCGCAGAGTGGCCGAGACGCTGCAGGAGATTTACAGCCCTGAGTGGGACGGGCACGAGGAGCTTCGGGCCATCGCCGACGTGAGCCCCGAGTGTCCCCAAGGGTCCCCGTGAAGCCTGGGGGGGTTGGAGGGTCCCGGCTGTCACTGCTGTCCCTGTCCCCGCAGAGCAATGACCTCCTGTGGGAGGACTACGAGGCGAAGTTGGTGGACCAAGCCCTGCGGCTCATGGAGAATTACCTGGCTCAGTTCGGGGACTTTAAGGTGCCTCGCTGTGCTGCTGGGCGGGGTTGGGGACAGGAGGAGCTCTGGGGGGTCCTGGCTCACCTTTTCCCCCCCCGCAGGAGCGCATCGCCAAGCGGGGCCGAAAACTCGTGGACTACGACAGCGCCCGGCACCACCTGGAGGCTCTGCAGAGCGCCAAGAAAAAGGACGAGGCCAAAATCGCCAAGGTTGGGACTCCCCGGGACAGCCCCCGCGTGGGGATAGTCCCCCGGCCGTGGGGACAAAGCCGCGACCCCCCCGTCCCTCCCCGCAGGCCGAGGAGGAGTTCAACAGAGCCCAGGCGGTGTTTGAGGAGCTGAACAGGGACCTGCGGGAG
>NW_005054610.1:10871-12120 GCF_000277835.1 Geospiza fortis | reverse complement strand
TGGGGGACATCGTGGGGCAGGGGGACATCGTGGGGCTGGGGGGCACAGGCGGGGCATGGGTGCCATCAGGTGGGGGAGGTCCCCCCATGCAGGGAAGAACTTGCGTGGGTCTCTCCTCAAGGTCCACCCTGGGGACACATCGGGAGTCCTGGGGGGACATCGGCCACGGGGGCCTGTGACAGTGGGAGGTGGCAGCTCCGCGGCATCCATGGGGTGGCCCTGAGGGGACATTCCCCTTCCGAGCGGGGCCCACGGAGCTGGGGATTCAGTGGGGGGAATGGGTGGGAGGTGGCTGAGCATCCCCAGACCCCTCTGGTGTCCCCTCCGTGGGACATCGTGGGGCACCCCCAGACCACTCCATGGGACATCGTGGGGCACCCCCAGACCACTCTGTGGGACATCGTGGGGCACCCCCAGACCCCTCCCTCTCCCCCACAGCCGCCTCGCCTGTTACGTCACCGTTTTCCAGAACATCTCCAACCTCCGTGACGTCTTCTATAAGGAGATGAGCAAGGTGGGGAAGGCACCCGAAAACACCTCCCCTGCTCCCCGGCATCCTCGGGTGTCCCCAGATGTCCCCAGGTGTCCCCAGGTGTCCCCAGGAGTCCCCAGGTGTCCATGCCGGCGCTGTTCCCTGCCTCTCCAGGGTCCTTGCTCTTCATTTCATTCATTCATTCAGAGCAGCCCGAGGGTGTTTGGGGTTTCCCCAGGTGTTGGAGGCCCTGCTGAGCCCCCGGGTGATGGGGGGCACCTGGGGGGACCCCTGAAGTGTTTCTATGTGCCCCTTCCCCAGCTCAACCGGGACCTGTACGAGGTGATGAGCAAACTGGAGAAGCAGCACTCGAGCAAGGTGTTCATCATCAAAGGTGTCCCCAGGTAACACCCGGGGACATGAGGGGTCAGTGGAGATTGAGGGGACATTTTGGCCCCCAGCGCCCACAAATGTGATGGATGTTCCAGTCCCACAGTCCTGGGGTGGGTGAGCATCTGCCAAAGATGGGCTGAAGGTGCTTCTTGGTGGGCCTGGGGAATTATCGGGGTCCTGCTGGATGGGGAAGTGTCCCCTGCAAGCTGGGATGGTGACTCCCCGAGGATGAACCCCAAATTGAACCCTTCTGTCCCCCCCAGCAATCGCCGCTCTCTGGTCATCTCGGCGCCCGTGAGCCCCCCGGCCATGTTCCCCTGCCCGGACAAGGCGCCCGTGCTGGACGCGGAGGTGACACCGGGGTCCCCCGGCGGGGGCGGCGCC
>NW_005054610.1:7042-9773 GCF_000277835.1 Geospiza fortis | reverse complement strand
GAGGGAGGGGGTTTCTCTCTCTCCCCCACTCCAACACCCGTGACTCAGGGAAAAGGCGTCGAGCCTGTTCCACCAGCTCCCGGAAAATGTGCTGTCATTCCAAAAACCCCCCAAAACACCCCGATTTTCCCCTCCCAGGATCCAGAATTCCCCCAATCTCCGGGATGATGGGTTTGCCCCGCAGCCAGCGAGGGGTTAAACGGGGGAGGGATCCCGGGGGGGTTGATCCTCATTCCAGCCGAACTGGAAAGGTGAGGTAGGAAAAGGGCAACGCCTTCACCTGGGCAACACCTTCACCTGGAGCCGCACATGGTGCCGGCAGGTAAGAACTGCAGGAGAGGGATCTGGATCCCGGGATGTCCCCCCCTCCCGAAATTCCCGAGCCCTGGGGGGCTTCAGGGGGCAAATCCCAGGCACAGAGATACGGACACGGCGGCACCGCAGCCCTGCAGTGAGGGACGGCGTGTGCGGCCCGACTGGGGCTCGGCCGGAATGTCGGGGCTCGGCCGGGCGTTTTCCAGCGGGATTTGGGGTGGGAGGGGAGGAAAAAGCCGGATCCTGCCACAGGGAGAGGCTGAAAGCAGGAAATCCGGCAGGAAAGCTGAGGGGGAAACGGGGAGCAAAGTGCTGCTCCCAGGGGATCATCCCAAGGTGAGGGAGAAGAATCGAGGGCGAGCAGCAAATCCCGCAATCCACCCGCTGCGGAGGGCACGGGGTGGCTGTAAAGGGGCTGCGGAGCACCCCAAAAGGAGCCGGGGGTGATGGTTTGGTGATCCCATCCTCCATCCGCCGGGAATGGGAGTGGGGGGGCTGTGAAGGCGCTGCCGAGCATCCCTAAAAATCTGTAGGGACGGTTTGCTCCTCTCCCATCATCCAGACACCGGGAACGGGAATGGGGATGGGGATGGGAATGGAGGGGCTGTGAAGGCGCTGCCAACTCCCCTAAAAATCTGTAGGGACGGTTTGCTCCTCCCTTCCTCCAGGCTCTGGGAAGGGGAGTGGGGATGGAAATGGGAATGGGGGGGCTGTAACGGTGCTCCCAAGCACCCCTAAAAAATCGTTGTAGGCTCGGTTTGCTCCTCCTGTCCTCCAGGCACGGGGAAGGGGCACGGGAATGGGGATAGGAATGGGAATGGGGGGGCTGTAAAGGCGCTGCCGAGCACCCCTAACAAATCTGTAGGGACGGTTCGCTCCTCTCCCGTCATCCACGCACCGGGAACGGGCACGGAAATGGGAATGGGGATGGGGGAGCTGCATCCCCGGCGCTCCTGGAAGGAGTTTTTGGGATCAGAGCAGCCGAGCCGGGCAGGGTTTCCCTTGGGAACGGCCCTGGAGCCGCTCGGCCGGAGCGCAGGAATGAGGAAGATGAGGGTTTTTCACAGCCCTGTTTTAAAAACACATTTAAATCCATCGGGATGGGAATGATTCACTGCCGCTGCCAGCCCCCCGCCCCTTTCCGGGCTGGATCCCGGCCTGGCACTGCCAGAAATGCCGAGGGGTTCGGGAAGCACCGGGGCCTTCCCGCGGCGTTTGGGTGATTCCTCCCCACGATCCCGAGGCCTGAGCAGGGAGGGATCCGTGGGGAGCATCCCTGTCCCGGGAGAGAGCAGGAGGAGCTCCCCTTCCACCACCACGTGTGGTTTGATGGAAATCAAACCCTTCCCTCGGATAAACTCGGCTTAAACCTTTGGTGAGTCCCAGCACCCCAATCCTCAGGCGCTGTGGGTCCCAGGGTTGCGGTTTTGGGGTGCTGGGGCCCAGAACTGGCTTGTTTTCCTCACTGGCAATGCCAGACTCTTCCCAATAAACCCTTCCCAAAGCTCAGCCCAGCCCCTGTTCCACCCAGCGGCGCCTTTTCCTCTTCTTGTCTTAAACCCCAGTTTATTTCGGGGAATTTAATCCCGGTTTTTGCTCTGAGGCCGCCCGGGAGCAGCAGCTGCTCCGTGGGGAGTCGTGGCTGGCTTTGGAAAGGCCCGGAGAGCTCTGCTGGGGGAGCCTCAGAGCAAAGCCGGGCTTAATGAGGGGCTGGGTTAAAGCAAAACCGGATTTAAAGCAAAACTGGATTGAAAACGAAACTGTTTAAAGCAAAACTTGGTGTCATTCAAAGCTGGGTTTAAAGCAAAACCGAGTTTAAAACAAAGCTGGGGTTAAAGCAGCTCGGGATGTAATGCAAATCTGTGTTTAAAGCAAAATCGTGTCTAAAGCAAACTCAGTTTAAAGGAAAGCTGGTTTTAAGGCAAAATCAGCTTTAATTCAAAGCTAGGTTTAATGAAAAGCTGGACTTAAAGTGAAGGTGGTTTAAAGCAAAATGAGTTTAAAGAAAAGCTGGGTTTAACATAGGACTGGACTAAAATAAAACCAGGCTTAAAGCAAAATTGTGCTGGAAATAAAATCGGGTTTAATGCAAAGCTGGGTTTAAAGCAAAGCTGCATTAAGGCAAAATCAGGTTTAAAACAAAGTTGGGATTAATGCAGAGTTAGGTTTCAAGCAAAGCTGGGTTTAAAGCAAAACAAGGTTTAAAGCAAAACAAAGTTTAAAGTGAAGCAGGCTTAAAACAAAGCAAAGTTTAATGCAGGGCTGGTTTTAAAGCAGAACTGCTCTTACAGCAAACCCAGGTTTAAAGCAAAGCTGGGTTTAAATTAAAGCTGGGTTTAAAGTGGAGCTGATTTTCAGTAAAACTGAGTTTAAGGAGCAGGCGCCTGCTGCCAGCCCGAGCCCGGCTTTGCCGCTC
>NW_005054610.1:3316-6441 GCF_000277835.1 Geospiza fortis | reverse complement strand
TTTTTTTAAAAAACCCCAAACAAATGGGATTTGATTCGCTCCGACCGCGCTGAGTCACGGAACCCCCGCGCTCCGGAGCCGCCCGGCCCCGAGCCCCGGAGCCGCCGCTGGGACACTCCGGGGGTCCCCACCGGGCACAGCCAAGGTGGGTCGGGCAATTCCCGAGCTCCGGCCCCGCGTTTGGGGCATTTTCAAGGACTTTCAGGCACTTTGAAGGTCTCAGAATTTGGGAGTGAATCCAGCCAGGGACTGGTTCTTCCCTGCCCCGCCTGCGACCCCAGCCTCAGTAATTCCAGTGCGTTACTGGTGCTGTGCCACCCCCCTCGCGCGGCGCTTTTTGGGGTGGTTTGGGGGGAAATCACGACGTTTATCCCTATTTTTGGCAGCGCCGAAGGAACCCGGAGCCTCACCTGGAAGGAGGGCTCTCAGCCCCACCTGAGCCCAGGTGATGGGGCGCTGAGTGGGAATTCACCGCTTTTATCGCTGTTTTTGGCAGCTCTGAAGGACCCCAAACCTTCCCCTGGAAGGAGCCGATGCGATGGAGGGAGATCAGCCCCACCTGAGCTCAGGTGAGCACCTGGAGCCGCCTCTCCTCGCTCTTCCCACCTTCTCCACCCGGCTCAGCCCTCCCTGACCCCCCTCTCTCCCTGTCCCGAGGAAGACCCGACCACGCCGTACCTGAGGAAGGCTCCCACCCCGCCCGGCCATGAGGACGCCGACACCGCCGTGATCGCAGGTGAGGCCGCGGCTCCCGCTCCCCCCGGGGCTGAGCCCTGTGCTATAAATGAATTAACCAATTTGATTAATAAGGAGAATTTATAACAGAATTAAAACACAATGGTGAAAAGGCCACAAGCAAAGCTCAGATCGGCGCTGACCCAGGCTGGCGGTGCTGGGTGACACAGGAGGGGCACTCTGGCTCCTCTCCTCTGGGCATCACCCACAGAAAACTCTCACAAACTCTTTTGATACATTTCCAATCTTCGGGAAGGGTTTCTTGCTTTCTTATCGTTGATCTTATCCTTTTAGCATCTTCATGAAGTCTTTCCTTTCTTGCCGCCGCTCTTGCTGAGAGTTTCCCCAAAAATGGTAAATAATTCACCTTGTTAGAGGAAAATCTCCTGCAAAATACATTCTAGGAGACACAGATTTATCTTATCGATGATGCACATTGAATGCATATTGTTGGGCTTTGGTCAGACAAATAATCCTGTGGAATTAACATTTCGTTCAGGCTGGGATTTTGGTGAATATTGCTGTGATCTCATCAGAGGGAATTTCATATAACCCTCCTTTGGTGTGCCAGGATTTTCATCAGGTGAGATTACTGTAGCCTCAGCATGAATTTATACACATCATCTATTACAGGCTATGTTATAAATGGATTAACCAATTTGATTAATAAGGAGAATTTATAACAGAATTAAAATACAATGGTGAAAAGGCCACAAGCAAAGCTCAGATCGGCGCTGACCCAGGCTGGCGGTGCTGGGTGACACAGGAGGGGCACTCTGGCTCCTCTCCTCTGGGCATCACCCACAGAAAACTCTCACAAACTCTTTTGATACATTTCCAATCTTCGGGAAGGGTTTCTTGCTTTCTTATCGTTGATCTTATCCTTTTAGCATCTTCATGAAGTTTTTCCTTTCTTGCTGCCCTCTTGCTGAGAGTTTCCCCAAAAATGGTAAATAATTCACCTTGTTAGAGGAAAATCTCCTGCAAAATACATTCTAGGAGACACAGATTTATCTTATCGATGATGGTGTCGAATGCATATTGCTATCAGCAAACCTAAAGTTTATTTGTAAAAGCAAATCTCTTTCTCCATCCATCCATCAGTGGAATCCTTCCCATTGTTTTTTTTTTATCTCCCAGTGCTGGTTTTATCTCCCAGCAGACCCAGAGCTGGTTTGGAAAGACAAGTCCGCTATTCCTCTCACCTCTGGTGAGATCACAGTGATATGCACCAAAATCCCAGCCTGAATATTCATCTCCAGAAATGTTAATTCCACAGGATTATTCATCTGACCAAACTCCAGCAATATGCATTCAATGTGCACCATCGATAAGATAAATCTGTGTCTCCTAGAATGTATTTTGCAGGAGATTTTCCTCTAACAAGGTGAATTATTTACCATTTTCGGGAAACTCTCAGCAAGAGCGGCGGCAAGAAAGGAAAGACTTCAATCGCTTCATGAAGATGCTAAAAAGATAAGATCGACAATAAGAAAGCAAGAAACCCTTCCCGAAGATTGGAAATGTATCAAAAGAGTTTGTGAGAGTTTTCTGTGGGTGATGCCCAGAGGAGAGGAGCCAGAGTGCCCCTCCTGTGTCACCCAGCACCGCCAGCCTGGGTCAGCGCCGATCTGAGCTTTGCTTGTGGCCTTTTCACAATTGTACTTTAATTATGGAATTGTGAAAAAATGCCAATCACTTGTTTTTAAAATTTTACAAGTTTAATAGGAATAAAATGGTTATAAAAATAGCAATATAATTAGTGTGATAATAATTTGGACAATTTGGATTAGGACAATATGAGACAATAAAAACAAAGAGTTACAGACATCCGGGTACGTTTTCTGGGAAAAATAAGCCCAAAAAAGGCCCCATGTTAACAGAGGATTAACCCTTAAAAGCAACAGCCTGTTGCATATTCATACACCTCATGCATGATGCATAAATTGCATTCAAACACAGGATTCTGTCTGCGCAGTGTCAGCTTCTTCCTTTGAATCCTAATGACATCGTCCTGTGTGAGTGAGGCAGAAAGGAGTTCGTTTCTCCTGAAAATGGAGCAATAAATTCTCTTTCTCTGAAAGATTTCGGTGTCCTGTGGCTGCCATTTCAGTGTGAGTCCTTTCTTTAGAAAAAAAGAATCCTACAGAGCACAGTTTCTATTTTTACATTTTGTTATAACCTAAACCCATATTTAACACACTGCTTAAGAGAATTAATACAGCATCACTTTCTAACATAACACATGTAATATTCATTTGAATATTTGCGAAAAGCCAATAATAAAATACGCATTTTTCACAGAATATATTCTCCTTATTAATCAAATTGGCTACAATATTGGAATAATTACCAATACAGCCATACAGGACGTGCCTTGGCTTTTCTTG
>NW_005054610.1:0-2596 GCF_000277835.1 Geospiza fortis | reverse complement strand
CAGAGGGAAACCTGAGGAGCAGCCCCTGTTATGGGGGGAAGCTCCATCCCAGCACCACCAGAGCTCCTGCAGGCCTGGACTTGTCTGCAGTGCCCAACTGCAGCATCCAGCTACCCAAAAGTGTCTCTGGGCTCATCCAGCCAGCCCAAAGTGTCTCTGGGCTGATCCAGGTAGCCAAAAGTTTCTCTGAGGTGAAATCACCACACACCCAGCCAGGCAAAAGTGTCTCTGGGCTGAAATCACCACAGTTGCCACCTTTGGTCAAGCACCAAGAGCCAGACAAGCTCAGGCACGTCCCGTCCGGCAATATTGGTAATTATTCCAATACATCTCACCTGTCACACGTGTGCTTGCCCTGCAGTGGTGATCACCCTGGTGTTCCTGACCCTGCTGACCGTGCTGGTGGTGATTGGGATTTACCTGTACCGGAACCAGGGCTCCTACCTCACCTACGAGCAGCCCGAGCCCGACACGGCCCCGCGGGAGGAGCCCCCGGCCAAGGACAAGGAGGAATATTTTATCTAAGGACACGCCCGGGGTCCACACAAGTCCCAAAATTCCCTGGAGATGGAGGCCTATGCGAATTTTCAGGAGTTAGGATGTTACCTGAATTCCCTGGCGTCGGGGATCTGCTCAAATTTCCTGGAATTGAAACATCCCGGAGCTGAGGATCTGCTGACATTATTTGGACATGTAGGATCTGCCTAAATGTGCTGGAGCTGGGGCTCTACCTGCATTTCCTGGCTTTGGGGTTGTTCTGCCTAAATTCCCTGGATTGGGGGCCCCACCTAAATTGGAAACCTGCCTAAATTCCCTGGGGTTGAGGTTCTGCTTAAATATCCTGGAGCTGGGATCTGCCTGAATCTCCTGGAGCTTGTGATCTCCCTAAATTCCCTGGAGCTGGGGGTCTACATGGATTTTTAGGAGTTAGGATGTTACCTGAATTCCCTGGTGTCAGGGATCTGCTCAAATTTCCTGGAGTTGGGGATGCACTGAAATATCCCAGAGCTGAGGAACTGCTGAAAGTTTTTGGAGGTGGGGGATCTTCCTAAATGGGAACTGCCTAAATGCCCTGGAGCTGGGGCTCTACCTGCATTTCCTGGCTTTGGGGTTGTTCTGCCTAAATTCCCTGGATTTGGGGATCCACCTAAATTAGAAACCTGCCTAAATTCCCTGGGGCTGAGGTTCTGCCAAATATCCTGGAGCTGGGATCTGCCTGAATCTCCTGGAGCTTGTGATCTCCCTAAATTCCCTGGAGCTGGACTTCTGCCTAAAGCTGAGGATCTACAGGCTGATTTTGTTTGGTTTGGTTTTTTTCCTTAATTTATGAAGCCAACCATGGAAGGAATATGTGGGTGCCCAAGGGCAGGAAAAACCCCCAAAACCCCCTAAAAATAATAAGAGGAAGTTCCCAACGCAGCAGGAAAAAGCAAAGAAGTGAGGAAACCCCAGCTGGCAGCAGCCAAAGGGGTTCTCAGAGGCCCAACAGAAATTTGTTACTTCATTTAAATTTTCAAAATAATCTTTATTTTATTTTTGGTTTTTAGTATAAAAACTCCACAAGTTCAGTGCAGCACAGAGAGTCCGAGAGCCGAGCTCGGGAACAGTCAGGGACGGTCACACACACACACAGAACACAGATTCAGATTAAAGTGAAATATTTAAGATAAAATCGAATCTGAGCTCTTTCTTCATCAAGTAACAACCAAAAAGAAGAAAAGCACCCGACTGAGGATCCCTGAGGTGTTCCTCCCAAGCTCGTGGAGGTTTGGTTATCAATGCACTGACTAACACATTGATAAACCCATTCACAAATACCCCATTCATAAAAACCCACCTCCAACCAGCCCATTCATAAAAATCCATTTAAAACCACCCCCATTCATAAAAAATCCATTTACAACCATCCCATTCACAAAAAACTCCTCCAGAAACCACCAATTTACACCTCATTGATAACCCCATTGATAACCCCCACACCATCCCGACCCTAAAGGGGAAACCCAAGGGATTTGGGTGCTCCCTGACAGTTCCCACCCCCGGCACATACGGAAACAGCCTCTCGGATTTAAGGAATTCGGGTGCGAAAAGACCAGGTTTGAGTTAAAACCAAGCGCTTGCTAATTAAGCATTAATTAAACCTGGCTCTAGCTGGAATGGGGAGGATCCCACGGGAGCAGCAGCACGGCCCTGGCACCGCTCATGGCTTTCATTGGAGCTGAAGTGCAAAAAACCCAAAATTACTGGGAAGGGGTTCAAAAAAATCCCAGGAAACAGGTTCCTGGAGGAAAAGGTGGGAGAGGGTGAGGGGGAACCTCGGCAGAGGCCAGGAGGGGCCCGGGTTTTGCCTCTGGGAAGGGAATTTTGCCTCTGGGGAGGAGATTTTCCCTGTGGGTGGAAGATTTTTGCCTCAGGGACGGGAATTTTTCCTTTTGGGGAGGAGATTTTTTCTGTTTCCTACCCAAAACCCACCTTTCGCAAAAAGAAGGGAACCCCGGATGGCTGCAGCAGAGGGATGAGGGCGGTGTGGAAGGGGAAACCCCTCCCCAGGGCTTAATTAGGCCATTGATTAATTAGAGCTGCGTGTAAATGAGGA
>NW_005054609.1:453312-456886 GCF_000277835.1 Geospiza fortis | reverse complement strand
AGGGCGAATGCTATTGGACAATGCGTGGTCGGCGAGTCCCGATTGGCAGATCCACTGCCTTCCTCGTGTTGCGATTGGTCACGCTTGAAGTGCCCAGTTGAGATCTCCCTCCCTGCCCCAGCGTTCCTCCCCCAGCACTACAGAATACCCCGTTCACACAAGCCCTATCCCGCCCCCACGGTCTGTGTCCCCGCCCTACAGACCCTACCCCGGCTCATAATCCCTATTCCACCCACAAGACGTTCCCCGGCCCACTGTCCCTACCTTGGCCAGCAGTCCGTATTCTGGGCTGCAATTCCTCCCTCAGGCCACAGCCCGTACCCTGGCCCACAGTCCGTATTCTGGCCCCGCGGTCACAATTCCAACCATATAGTCACTAACCCAGCCCTACAGTTACTATCTCAACCCTACAGTGATTTCAGCTGCAGTCCTGTAGTCACTATCCCAACGTCACAATGATTCCGGCTCCAGTTCCACAGGGTTTATTTTACCAGCTCCAGCTTTTAATGTTCCCACTGCTCCCAGATGAAGCTTCTCCTTCTTGTTGTGGAAGGATCTTTAGTTTCACTCCAGAACTGTGAGGTTTCAACTTCAATTTTAGAATCCACATTCCAAACCCAGCCTGAAAAACGTTTTTTTCCAGTTCTAGCCCCACAGTTGCTATCCCAGTCCTATAGTGATTTCAGATCCATCCCTGAAGTCGCATTCCAGCCCAACCACCCCTGTACCAGCCCTACAGTCCTTATCCCACCCTGCAGTCATTTTCTCTTTATTTCTCTGCCAGCTTCGGTTCTGCATCTTCCCACCTCTTCCAGGTGAATCTGCTCCTGGGTCTGGCTGGATCTTCTTTTCACATCCAGGTCTCTCATGCTTCAGCTCCAGCTCTAGAATTCACATTCCAGCTCCAGCCTGTCATGGGTGGGAGTGGTAACTTCAGACAAAGTTAATTTAAGAAACCCTCCCATTGTGCCACAAGATGCAGAAAAGGATTCCCTAGCTTTCTAAACTCCTTCTCAGAGAGAGGTGCCTGGGGCAACTGGATTCAGTCCCAGCCCCAGACTTTGCTAACAATTTAAGTTTTACAACTTCATCCCACAGGCTTTAATGACAGCAAATTAGATATATTTTTTATAAGAATGAATTATTTATTATGATAAATGATTAGACAAAAATAACTCAAAGAAAATTATTTACTACACACTATAAAAGCTGAAACTATTATATTACAAGATAGGATTGTGCATTATATTGAAGCAATATTAAAGCAATTATATTAAAGCTAGCAAAAAGAAACATTACTAGAGACTGATGTAACTCGTCCATACCAACAACTGTGGGCAAATCTCTTTCTTCTAACCTTTAGGAGTATCCTTGGTGAGCACCTCTAAAACCCAATGCAAGAATCTGCACACACTCCAAGGAGGAATACATTAGAAGAACCTCCTATATGGAAAGTGGACTGGACTTTTATAGTGTGGAGGAGGTGACCATCAGTGATATGCCTACAGGTCAGTTTAGCAGTTTATCTGCCAAATTTTTGTCTTGTCATTAGCAGGTTGATTTGAGGCTGGTCTGCCAGATTGAGACATTGTGCCAGATTTTTAACATGATTCAATACCAAATACCAGCACATGATGCCCTTCTCAGCCTATCATTGGTAGCTTGCAAAAGAGGGCATTGTTTGAGTTGTTTGACCACACTGCAGGGCTGAACATCCTGTTACACAGCCCCACAGTCCCTATCCCAGCCCCAGCCCCACAGTGATTCTACCCCCAGATGCATGGGATTTATCCAGCCCCAGAGTTTTCATTGCTCCAGAGCAGTTTAGGTCTGGATTCAGCCCCAGGGGCTTCAATATATCCTCTGGCCTCAGCCACAGCCCTACAATTTTCACTTTAAAAACATCACATATCTAGTAATAGAATTTTTAAAAACACAATAAAATAAAAATATGACAATGCAACAGTATAAATAAATCTTAATACAACTAGGATAATGTAAAACTAAGAGAATAAATAATAAATAGAATCACTAGAAAATGAACCTGGATCTAGACCCAAACTGATGTGGAGCAATGGAAATGGTGAGGCTGGAGGTGGATAAATCCCATGGGGAGGGGATGAAGCTGAAGCTTGAGGGCTGCAGGAGCTGTCAGGGGAGTTCCAACCCTCCCAGCAATGGTACCCACACAAGCTGGGAGTGGAGGTCTCAGGGCTGCTCCTGGGGCTCAGAGACAGCCCAGGGGCACCTTTTGGGGTGCAGAATCAGGGACCAAACCACTGTTTCCAGCATCTAATGCTGGCTGAGGGTCCTGTGGGCAGTGGGGTGCAGGGCAAGGTGTGTGTTGCAGGCCAGGGCTCATTTGCCCCCAAAGTTGGGGCCCCATTGGGATGAGTGTGGCAGCTCCTAGAGCTATTTAAGTGATGACAGTTACTGATTCATCACCTTGTCAATAGCAGAGGAGCAAAGTGACAGCCAGGAGCAGCTTTTAGCCAGAGGCAGTGGAAAGCTGAGGAGCTGGAACTGAGGCAGTAGAGCTGGTGGTTACATAGAGAATGTGGGGCTTAGGGTGGAACCACTGTGGGGCTAGATAGGGGCTGTGGGGCCAAGATAGGCACTGTAGGGCTGGAGCTGGAATATGGGCTCAAGAGCTGAAGCTGAAGCATCAGACAGCTGAAGCTGAAATGAAGATCCTGCCTTGATCCAGGAGCAGCTTCACATGGCAGCATCAGGAGGATGTAGAGCTGGAGCAGAAACAGAGCTGGTGGAGCTTGTGGGGCTGGAGCTGGAATCACTGTAGGGCTGGGACAGGACTGTGTGTCTGTGATAGGAATTATGGGGCCAGGATAACAACCGTACGGATGGAGCTGGAATCAGGGAAGGGAAGGCCATGCAAATCCCTGCCTTACGTTGCTTACTTTTCCCCTTCCCTTGCTTATCTCTTTCCTTGCCTCTCCTACTCCTCCCCCGCGGCCTTCTCCCACCCATAGCTGTAGCCTAGAGCTCTATTTCCACCAGATGGCAGCCTGGCTTTGCAGTTGCTGATTTCACCCTCAGCTACTCTTTTCCCTGGACACCCTGCAGGCACAGAAGCGCCTTGTGTTGTTGGGCTCGTTGTTCTTCAGGGTGGCTAGTGACCCCAGCAGAACTCCTCGCTCTCCTCCCCGTTCCTCTCTGGTGGAAGGTGCCACGTCTCTCCATCACAGACGTGGCACCGCGTGAGGGCAATGCGGTGTGGGTATAGGACATGCCACCCCTTCCACACATAATAATATATCTCCAGGTAATACACCTGCAATAGCCTTCCTGTGTCACATGCTGTGGTGAACCTGCAGCCGTCCTGAGCCTCCCGACCCTCGCTGGGGCAGCACAGAGCTGCCCAGGCAGTATGTAGGGGCAGGGTGGCTGCAAATAGCTTCATCAGTCATTTTCTGAGTCGGTTTGGTGGGAATGAGCTTATCCAAGAAGGTCAACTGCAGGTCACCGCATCAGAGAACTGCTTCCTACCTGCCCGGAGGTGTCAAACAGCCACATAACAGACGCTGGGACCGGTCCCCCGTGACGCACAGGCTCG
>NW_005054609.1:452517-453278 GCF_000277835.1 Geospiza fortis | reverse complement strand
GGTTCTTTCCTCTCCCCCTCCTCCCCGGTGGGTAAATCCCATCAGCCGCCACCCTAAACCGCCCCACGCCAGCCCTAATACCATCTCTGGTACGCCATCAGGCTCACATCAGCCAGGCGAGGGACTGACAGTCCTGGGAGGGACACCCCGCAAGAGCCGGGGGACAGCAGAGGCGGCTTTGGGCAAAATCCTGGGAAGGGGGGCTGGGTGGTGGGAAGAGGCCGCCTGCTGCTCGTGTTCTCTGGGGAAGGAGAGGGAATCCAGGCCTGAGCCGAGCTTTGTCCTGGGCTAATTTTAGACCGAGGAGGTAAGAGAGGGGAGGCGCATAGAGGGGCTTAAGGGGTCCCTCTGCCCTGGTGCGGGGCAAGCCTGATCTCCGTCGTCCCTGCAGCGCCTGGTGAGCCGAGGGTGTCCCGCTGCTCTCCCCGAGAGAGTCCCCCGCGGCCGGGTTCGGGGCACGTCTCGCCCCACGGAGCGGAGCGGAGCAGGCAGCGCTGTGGGGTGTACGCGGTCCGTGCATCCCAGCGCCAGTGCAGCGCCCTAACCGAGGGAAGACCCTATCGGTTAAGGGATGCGTCGGACAGTGACCATGGAGTGGGGGTTCCCTGCATGAGGATGTGGGGAAACGGCCTCTGTGGGTCATCTATATGGGGATGGCTGCTGTATGGGAGAGCATACATGTCTGAGGTCAGCCTGGGGGATAGTAGCGCACCACATACGCGGGGTACCTCCGCATGCAGTGGCGGCAATCCCCACAGCCC
>NW_005054609.1:443751-452051 GCF_000277835.1 Geospiza fortis | reverse complement strand
AGGGGGGCGGGAGCGGGGCGGGGGGCTCGCTGCCCGGCCCGTGGGCTCCGGGGCTGGGGCTCTGCCTTCCCCCGCAGCCCCTCCCGGCGCCGGCCCCCGGGGGCACATCTGGAGAAGGGCTGCCCGCTCTCAGCGGCACGCTCACATTTCTCCGCGGTTTTGCGGTCGGGCTGGAGGAAGCCGCGGCGCGTTCGCAGCACCATCTGATCCCCAGATTGTCCCTGTGCTTTGCCGGGGGGGCTTGTAGAGTTTGCCTGGGGCTCAGCCCTGCGTTTAACTCACGGCCTCTGCTCTGCTTGGGACTGGGACGGCGGCTGTTTCTGGTGGCACCCAGGAGCGATGGCTTTGCGGGATCTGGGTAGGACGGGGGGAGAGCACAGGCAGTCTTCTGCCCCTCACCCTGGGGTACCAGCTGGGTCTATGTCCCGGGGCCAGGCAGAGGCGCTGGACATTTGCCCGAAACAGCTGCGACCCTGAGCACCCCTAGCAGTCCTGCAGGCTCTGCCTGGCAGTGTCCTAGCTCCACGCAAAGCCCTGTCTGCCGAGCTTGGTGCTCCCTTCCGTGCACCCAAGCAAAGGTTGAGCACAGCTTCCTCTTGCTTCTCCTTCCGTGGGGGCTGCGATGGGATTCCCCTCCTAGCAGGAAGGTTTGTGTTAAAGTCAAGCTGCTGCTAGCCACAGGGAGAGCTGCTTCTGTAAGGAGGAAGGCTTGGCCCTTCCCGGGACCATGATCCTGCCCTTTTCTCCAGACTCTGTCCTGCTCCTGCAGTTAGGCTGTGTCTGGGTATCTTTGTCTGCACTCAGTTTTCCCTCCAGCACCACAGACCCGTGGGCTCCTGGGGACCAGTGTCCTCCCAGCCCCACAACAAGATGCCAGACTGGGAGGGGCCTACTGCCAGGCAAGAGATGGGAGGACTACAGAGCAAGGCGTGAGGATGTACTTCACCTTATGGAGGTGACTGAAGTGAGATTTGTAACTTGTTAAATCATTGTTCTCCGAGCTGAAAGCTGCCTTGGGCACCTTGGATTGTTGTGATGCTATCAAGAGCTGGTTGAATGCTGTCAGCTCTCAGCACTGCGGGGTGTTGCCTGTCCCAGCCAGGCTGTTGCCACAGGAGACCAGGCGATGGGCTTTTGTGAGCTTACTGGAGTTTGGAGTTCTTTGTTGCACAGGCAGTGTTGTGTTGGCAGCTGGTGCAGGAAGCGAGGTGGTCCAGGCAGGACTGCTGCTCCACTCTCTCCTGTGTCCCTTTTCACTGTGCTTAAAGGGGATCCCACTCTATGGAATGCTGAGACATGGTGCTGTGAGGGCTGGAGGACAAACAATGCAGGCAAGGCCTGAGAGCTGTGCGTGAGAGCCTGGACTGGGCAGTGGCACTGCCTCAATAGGGAAGAGGAAAGAAATGGCGGTGTTTTTGGGAAATGAAAAGTGGAAGAGCTGAATTGCAGCCTAATTTTTCAACAATGAGCTCATTAAACACTAGCCTTGTAAGCAGGAAAAGCTAGGCTTTGCAGTTGAATGCTAATCAGCTGGTCAATGTAGCTGGAAAGCATTGCATACCCTGTGAGAACTGCTGATGCCAAAGGGGGGAGAAGGTGGGCTGCATGCTCCCCTGTTGTGTCTCCTGGACAAGCAGCCAGGAAACCGTGTCCTGGTATTAGCTGTTACAGGCACCTGAGGTTTGCAGTGGCAGAGGATCTCATCTTTGGTCCATCTGCTGCCAGTGACCTGTCTCAACTATTGGCTGACATCACGTGCTCCATGAGGAGAGGAAATGTTCCCCTTAATTCCTGTCAGTCAGAGCTTGAGTTAATGTGATTAAGGCTTTAATTCTCTGTATGGCTTATTTGCCCTGGCCACCACAACTCGGGGTCTTTCTTACATTCCTCTCTCAACGGCTTATTTTTTTCCTTTAGTATCTTCTCATTGCCATAAGATGCCAGGTTTCCACTATGAAAATTCCCATCCAAAAAATGTTTCTTATCAGTTTAGTGGGACTTTTAAATCTGTAGTTCAGACTAAATTTGAACCTGTGGTCCTTTGCATGATGTGGGCTGGGTTATGGTTCCCCAGCTGAAAAGAAGTCCTGGTGATAGCAGCTACCTTGAATGCCTGTCATGGCATCCCATGGTATGGATTGTGGCTGTGACTGCCAGGGTGGAAGCAAAGAACTCATCTGAAAGTGGGACTTCTCAAAATATAGTGCTCCATCCAGTGCTGTGTGCTGCTAGCTACACCAGGAGCATCCTTCCAGAGCAGAAGTAATGCTCTTTGCTCTGGATGCTGCATTTGGGCTCATTTTTCTGCCTCTCTTGTCCAAGCCTCCTCTTGTCAGCATCTCTCCTTTTTGGCCCCATTCCACTGGAGATGGGGTGCAGGTATTTGCTGGAGTGCTGGGTGCAGGCAGCTCTCAGGATGGGTATTTTTTTGGCAGAAGCCAGGAAGTCTGCAGCTCAGGCTAATTATAATGTGACCTAATTAGCCGCCTATTCTGACAATATGTGAGGACCATGATAACCTCTCTTTCCTGAGTTGTCTAAGTGAACTCTCAGGGCCTCTGGAGTCTCACAGCTCCCCTTGGTGCCATCTTTGTCCAGGAAAATGGCAGAGGGGAGTGTGAAAGCCAGGCAGTGAGGCTCTGCCTGGCAGGAATGACCTTTATGAGAAATGTAAGGGGGAGGAAAACAGAGAGCAGCTTCATCTGTGGGGCGTGAGGGAGTAGAGAAATTCCAGTCTTGCTATTGCTTTTTATATCTAGGGAATTTCATGTGTTGCCCACACATTGCATAAGTGCCTTGAATCTGGCTGGTAGGAGAGGCTGTGATGTCCCCTTGCCCTCCTGGAGCCACTCAGGAGCCACTTTGCCAGGTGCCCCAGCCTCGTCTGAGCAGCAGAGCTGCTCTCTCCAGAGCTGCTGTGGGCTGTATGTGACCGGCTGTCTGTGGACTTCCAGTGGGCAGGGGGGTTCTTCCTATGGGCACTCAGCCTGGGCCTGCAGGTCTTGCCCAATGTCTTGGTGAAGATCTTAGTGGAGGAGACTCTCATCTTGCCCTCATGTCCCTCCAAGAGCAGAACGCCTTCTGCCTGGGCTGGGAGGATGAAGCTGCATGTGGCCAAGGAGCTTGTTCCTGTCCCCACCCTGGTATGGAGGAATTGTTTCCAAAGCTCTTGGCAATAGAATAGACTATTCCATTTGGAATGGAGCATCAATGATCACATCTAGTTCGACTGCCTGATTGCTTCAGGGCTGACCAAAAGTTAAGCCCTGTTATTAAGGGCATTGTCTAAATGTCTCTTAAACACTGACAGGCTTGGGGCACTGACCACCTTTCTAGGAAGCTGTTCCACGGTGTGACAGCCCTCTCAGGCTGAAAGAAAGGCTTCCTCAGGTCCAGTCTGATCTCCTCTGAGGCAGTTTTGAACCATTCCAATTTATCCTATCGCTGCATATCAGGGAGCAGAGATTAGCACCCCCTTCTCCATGTAAGGTGAAACACAATGCTCAGAGGGAATAAAGTGTTACTTAGGATTTGAAATATTTAAGAGGAGATTATTACTTTAGCACCATTATTCCAACTGCTTTACTTCAAAGCCTCAATTAGGCCATTGCAGCATACAGGAACTGCAGATCAAAGTACAGGTGCCCATAGTACGTGAAGCAAGGTAAGGTGCAGCAAACATGAACAGGGAGGGCAGGTTCTCATTCCAGCTTTTCTCAAGACATGTGAATGTTTAGAAACTTTTCTTTGATCCTTCAGCATCTGAAATTTCTCATTCAGTTGTCCTTTTTGTGTTAAGTGGGGTTTTAGAGGCAGCTGGAAGGTGACTACAGAGTCAATATAGGTGATGCAGTCCTGGGCATCTCCTTTTTCCTCTCTTCCTGATCCCTCTTTCTTCTGCGATGTGAACACCAGTGCAATATTTTTACTTGGGCAGTAATTGTGCCTAACATACTTTGTGCTCTTAAGCAAGTCTGTTCAGCAAGTATTCCCTCCTTCCTCCGCTTTTGTCTCCTGCTTTCCTCTCCCAGTGCTTCAGCAGCCAGGCATGCTCTGCAGTCCGGGTGGAAGCGAGCCAGCATGAGAATCTGGGTGCATCCTTGTTGCAGCAGATTTTGGCAGCCACTGCTGTGTTTCATTGCTGCCAGGAACACTGCTGTGGCAGCAGCGTGGCAAAGTTTCATCACAGCAGCCACAGTGCCTGTACTGCCTGCGGCATCCCAGCTGTTACAGGTGGGATCTGCTGTAGCCACGGCACTGACCTGCTGCCGGAGTGGCCTTCCTGTGACATGAGGTGTCTGTGCCTGTTGACACAATTCCCCTCTGCCTGTAATGCCTGTGCATCACTTGGGTGAGGCTTGGCTCATGCCGCAGGGAGCTTTGAGTGTGAAGGAAGCAAAGCTCTGGTGTCACATCAGGACAGTGAGTGATGGCAGGGCTCACCAGGCACCTGAGTGCTCTGTGCTTTTGCCATGCCACTCCTGGAATTCAGGTTGGGATGGCTTCCCTGGATGCTGTGTTTAGCTTGCCCTGGTGCCCTCTTCCAGCTCTGCCTGTGAAGGTAATGGCTGTCCATCACCGGGATGCAGGCAGCTGTGTGTGAGAGGTGTCCGGGGCTGTCTCAGCTCAGGGCCCTGACAGGGGGCTCCCAAAAGGCAGACAAGGGTTTTTTGATCTCTTGAAAGGCAGACTGTGGGGTCTTTGGTAGGACTGAGGTGTGCTGGGAGCATCAACTGACCAGCAAGGTGCAGTCTGCATTTTTGTGCCCCCCAGTGTTAAATGCCTGTGGTCTGTTGGGGGTGGGTGGTGGGGAATGAATAGTGCTGTTTCTCGTGCCATGTAAATATGCCTCTCCCTAAATAGTCTGGCTGTGCAGCAGCTGGGTGGCTGTACCCAGGTCCTAAAATAGTTTGGCTGTTTTAGGAGGAGAGGGGGCAGGGAGGGAATGTAGCAGTTTGCAGGGCGCTGCCATTGTGTTTCAGTGCCCCTCTGTCTGGCTGTCCCTGAGTGTAGGGGACTGGTAACCTGATTTCTGGGTGCTTCTCAGCACCAGCTGTACTCATGCTCAACACCCATTGTGTGGCTGGTACAGAGTGCTGCTCAGCCAGGCCCGCTGTTGGCAAGACCCCATTTCTCACAATCCTGGCTTTGTCCTGCCTCTCTGCAGGGATGAGTCCTGAAACTGTGCCCCATGCTTAACCCTTTCAGGGCAGCATACTGGCCCCTGGGCCAGTGTTTACCTACAGGTAGTGTCCATAACAGAAGGGTGAGATGACCACAGCAGTTATGGGCTGGGCTTGTGCCCTACTTCTGCCTTCATCTCTGTTACACAGAGCTTCCGTGTGGGGCTGGGCAGTGTCCCAACCCCAGATTAACAGCCCTTGGAGGGGACCTTGGTATTACTTTGCTTCTGCATCCAGCCAAAGGCAGCATGAGCCTGCTAGCCCCCCCAAAGAAAACTGCAACCCCAGGTGCCTTTCTGCTATTGCACATTTTGCTGCTGTGTCTAATCAAAGCACTGCATCTCCAACAGTGGCAGCTCTGCACCCTTTCTCTCAAACTTGAAAGAAAAGCAAACTGACAATTAAATATTGCACTTGCTATGCTTCTGTGATGTCTTAGGAGTGCATCTCAGTGCTGGGTTGGGTAATGCTGTGAATGTGCTTTAATTAACTGACACCTTCCTTGCTGTGAAGAACCTGATGTACTTCTTCCCTGTGACATCCCAGGTCTGTGACCTGGTTTCTGCTCTGATGCAGGTTTCTTTCCTAGTTTTTCAGAAGGAGGTCCAGCCTGGTGGGCTCATGGGTTTGCTGGGTATAGAGAGTACAGGCAGATTGGTAACAGGGGCTCTGTGCCAGCCTAGTTTGGCAGTTATGTCCCTGTCATTGGGAGTCTCTTAGTCCTGGGACCCTTGGAAACTAAGAGCCACAAGGAGTATCAGTAGTACTTATGGGGGTGGTGGGACTTTGGAAAGTCATGGAGACCACCTTAGTTTGGGGAAAAAGCATGTTGTGCCTGTGCTCATGAAAGCAGGGGCAGAGATCTTGGCTGCAGCTCTGCCTTGTGCTGCTCACGCCTGTACGCAGTTTGGGGCTGGTGGCTTTGTTCGTGCCTTCCTTTGCCACAGCTTCCTCTGTGGCTGTGAGGTTTTTCAGCTGGAAAGGGCTTTCTTCCAGGGTAACCACAACTGTGCAGATCTTTGTCTGGGATGGCTACAGCCCTCATTTCTTTGGAAGAGCACTAACAGTCAATAAAAGATGATGGGTGGGGGGATTTGGCTGGCTCCTGCCCACTGGAAAGCTTCAGCACTGCGCCTAGAGTTTCCTTCTGAATGGTTGAAAGGATTTAACTCTGTCAGGGTTGAGACGGTGGCACGGGGGCAGTGGCAGGCTGTATGCCAAGGCTGAGCCCAGCTTGGGAGACTCTGCCCTGTCCTCTCCTGTGAAGCCCTAGCTCTGTGCTGAACCTTGATGGCAAGACCAGGATGAAAGAGGGCTGTTGAGTGGCTGATAACAGAGCACCCATCCCTGCAGCTTTTGGACTTTGAGAGCGGTGATAGCCCTGGTGGGTGTGAAGTGCTGGTTGCTGGATGGGCTGGATGCTTTACCCACACCCACAGCAGATGTTGGGAGGAGTTGGTGCAGAGTCCCAGGCTGTGCACAGCAGATCACTTGCTGCCTCCCCATCCCTAAAGAATTCCTCCCCTTGCACGGGTGCTCTCCTCTGAAGAGTCCTTGCAGTCCTTCGTGCTCCATAGGGAGCATGGTCCCACTCTAGTCTTTCTCCTGGAGGTGGGCACTGGTTTCCTCTGCCAGCCTGGCCCTGTGGTGCAGCCCTGGTACCACAGCCCTGGCTAGGATTGCTGTGCTCCCCTGGAACTGTCTTTCTGCTCTGCCCGGGGACACAGAATAAACAGCTGCCCTGAAGTGCAGCTGTTCTAGTGGTGCTTGTTGTAGTACAAAAGCATTTTGTAGAGAAAAGATCTTAACAGCTAGAGGGGGACAGTTTTGCTTACAGAGAAAGATTGCTTTCTGCCAAGAGGTTCTGCTTGGTCTCTGCTCCCTGTTTCTCCTTGAAACTAGCAGGAAACCTCGCAGCAGCTGACTCTGCAAGCCTTTGCCTCACCACATTGGTGCATGGTGTAAGCTGCATGCAAGTTGCGTTTGTGCTGGACAGGCAAGTGGGTGAAATGGAAATCCCACTGAGATAAACTGAGTTCCTCTGTGCTCTGTCTATGTGGGTTGTTTGGTCTGAGCTCCCCTGAGCACTTCTCTCTTTGGTGAGACAGCTCTGAAAGCTGACAGCTACTTCTCTGAGCTTAATATATCTCAGCACTGGCCATGTCATGCAGCTTCTGCTCTCCCCTAAGCTTTGAACCTCACAGTGACTTTATCCATGTGCATGGTTCCTCTTCTGGGTGGATGAGTATGGGGATGATGATGGTTAACCCTTTCCCCTTTGCTCTCTGCAGGTATGACTCAGGACGGGATGGATATATTGACCTGATGGAGCTGAAGCTCATGATGGAAAAGCTGGGAGCCCCGCAGACCCACCTGGGGCTGAAGAACATGATCAAGGAGGTGGATGAAGACTTTGATGGGAAGCTCAGCTTCCGTGAGGTAAGGGTGGCTGCAGTAACAGACAGGAATGTGGCTGTGGGGTTAAAGGAAGAGGCAGCTGGGCCCCATATCTGTGGGCTGAAGGTAGCCCTCTCCCCTCTGTGTTTTTCCAGTGCTAGGGTGCAGTGGAGAAGGCAGTGAGCTTCCTCTTGTCAAGGGTGTGGAGCACTGCTAACCTCCATCTCCATGTGGCAGTCATGGTACCTGATGCCAAAGCTCTCCAACCTCCCTGCTTGCTTTGGAAGCACATTTGAGCCCTGTTGCAGCTGCTGGGAGTGCTCACTGAGCTCCCTGTTATAGCTGGAGCGAGCTGTGTCCCTTGAGTTTCCAGGTCTCATTGCTTGGCTCCTGTGGTGCAGCAGCTGAGGCCTCATTTCAGGTGCAGTGCAGGAGCTCTGCTTGGAGCAGCTCATCTCATGGGGCACAAAAGGCTCTCTCTTCCACTTGGTATTAGGACCCTCTCTGCATCATGCAGAGACCAGCCATGGCAAGCTTTATGAGGGGTGGTCACCTCCCTGCAGCAAGGAATAAATGTGTGGATGCAGCAGTTTGGCACTGCATGCTGGCTCAGCAGGGACACAGCTCAAACAGGTCTGTCTGTTACCACTGTATTGTGACAGCTGGGAGGACAGGTCAGAATCCTCTGCCAGGCAGAAGAAGAGAGGAAATTTGACCAGC
>NW_005054609.1:438676-443693 GCF_000277835.1 Geospiza fortis | reverse complement strand
TCCTGTTGCATCATCTCCTCCTCTCACACTTTGATAGCTGGCTTGGCCACAAGCAAATGTCACACTGTGGCTTTCTGAATTAACCCACAGCCTCTTAGGTAGCAAGAGGAGGGGCAGCACTGTGTATGTCCTGCACCAGTTTTGAGGGCTGTGCTGCTTCCTTCTGTCCTGTGGGATGCCAGCAGTGGGCCTCAAGCAGCTGGGCTCCCTGGTTTCTGCAGGCGTGAGGTTCTCATCATGCCTCTTCCAGGGTAGGGCTCAGAACGTCAGGCTCTCCATTGTGGAAGTTTGAGAGCTTTGTCAGTGCTGGGAGGGAGGATGAGCAGCCAAGGCCTATGACTGGCTGGGCTGGTTGGGGCATGAGGGGTGACTGTCACTCATAGAGCTGCTGCACCATCTCTATGCACTGGCACATCACACCATGTTCCTCTGCTTTTGTGCCCCAAGGGCTTTGTTGGATTTATTTCACTGCAAGAGGGCAGCACAAAAAGACAGAGGCCAAGGACTTGGATTACGAGAGAGGAGAAACGATATGCAAATCTGGGAACTGAGAACCTGTCCCTGAGTTCCCTGCTGCCCGGTCAGAGGTGAACTGGAAGTAGCAAAGAATCCAGTGGAGCAGGAAGAGCACCATGCCCATGGCCCCAGGTCTCTGATTGCCAAATCACTGCATAGGCTGAGGAGCCCTCTGTGTGCATTCTGGGCCTCACTTCATTGCAGGTGAAGAGCTGGGGGCAGCCTCTGGGCTTGCTGCCGGGGCTCTCTCCCATGGAAGAGAAATGCCTCTATCCTCAAGGCCCTGAAATGATGTCCCAGCATCAGTGGCATGGCACGAATAGCAGATCAGCTCCTCTTCTGCTGCCACCTGTTTAGAGCACAGCCTCCTGCAGGGGTGCCAGTGCTGCCAGCCCCTGGCATGTGGCACATGGCAGCTGGTGCTGTTGAAGTGTCTTGCCAGAAGGGAAAACAATGGTCATGCAACAAGCTTGAGAGGCCCATGGGTTGGAATGAGGGAGCATCACTGGCAGAGCTCTGGGGACAAATTACACAGCAGCTTTGGCAGACACACAAAGCTTCCTGTGGTAGAGAGGAGCAGGATGCTTCTTGCCTTGCTGCAGATGTGCCCTGTCCAGCTGCTGTGTTCAGGCAGAGGGCTGACAGGGAAGCAGGTTTCCTGGTGGGTCAGGAGACCTGAACCATAGGCCTGTCCCATTCTGCTTCTCATTGATGGTGGCAAGCAAGCATGTGAAGGGTGACTAAGCTGACTCGGGCCATTCAGATGATACCAGGAGAACCCTGGTTTAAATAAGTGTCTGAACTCAGTAGAGTGCATCTATAGTACTGGAGGGGTCCTGTCTGCCTATCCAGAGAATACCAAGTCCTGGCATACCTGTGTGAACATACTTTTCTTGTGGCCTAGCCACAGAATTGGTAGGAACCTTTTTCACTTGCAATAGATCACCTTTTTCTACCCCTTTAAGTAGTGTTCTCCCATCCCAGATAAGCTGTTCCCTGGCAAACAGGCTGCTGATGAACCACAGGCCCTGTTAGGAAAGCTGCCTTGTACCATTGACCTTTGAACATCCACCAATATATTAACAATTAACTGTACAAGACTCCTGCCGTGACTCAAGCAATGAAATTTAGGCTTAAAAAGTTAAGGTATAGTGGAGGGAAAAAATCCCCACACCTCTGACTGTCTAGTTCCATCATTACCACAGGAAACTGGAGTTAATTGCTGTGATAGTAATGTGTAATTGGAGCTGCTACTTAGAACCCACAGAAATACACTCACTGCCCCCTACACCCTCACCAGCTGAAATGTTGACTCACATGATGTGTTTGCTACCAGGGCTGGTGCAAACCACATCCTTACATAGTGCTGCTTTTCTGACAAGCTGTTGTTGCAAGGCTACTGCTGCTGCCTGTCAGTCCCACGCCTCTCCTTGAATGATGCCCAGCCTGGCTCTGTGGTGTAGGTCTTGGGTCATGAAGGATGTGACAGCAGATCAGATACAATTTACCAGGTTAGTGGGTTGGAAAGTGTGGGTTGTGTTGTCCTCTTTGAGAGCAGAGCTTTGAAAGGTACCTACCTACATTATTCACTTTTGCTTCTCTCTTGACATTTCCTTGAGACTTAGCTGCACATGGTGTGTCCTGGGCCCAGCAAGGGTGTTACACAGGCTGGCAATGGGAGCTGAATGCAGATTGCTGGAGTTCTCTCGTTAGTAAGAGCCAATACCTCAAGGTAAGGTGGGCTGCAGGCTGTGTGCTGGAGCAATTGCTGGTGAGCTCCTGTGGAAAACAGCATGACATCCCATAGTGACCTTGCTGGATCCTTGGGACTGACATTATGCTCTGTCCACCCTAAGCAGTGTTTTAGTTCCAAGTTTCCTTTAACTCAGCCTGCCCTTTGTGGCCACAGCAGCCTGTATTCCTCTAGATGACTGCTGCGCCATCCCTTAGTTTCAGGATGATTCATGCTCACTTGTACTCATGACCCAGTCCCTCCCCAGGTGACAGCTGTATCAGACCTCAGGATTGTGCTGTCTTCACTGCTCTTTTCCAATGCCAGGAAGTGGGACTTTCAGGGTGGAGCAGGAGGAAGCATGACTAATTCCAGCCTAGCTGCCAGCCCTCTGTGTCACAGTGCCTGGTGGTGGCAAAGGGGATCTGAGCAGAGGGAGAGGATGTCTTGGGGAGGATTTGGTTTCTTTCCAATAGAAACCATTTATTTCTTACATGAAAACCAGTGAACCATGTATTTGGTTTGTATCTTATGTGTGTGTACTGGGTTTGCATGGCTAGGTTTTCATAGCAGGGGGTCTACAAGAAGTGGTTTCTGTGAGAAGCTGTTAGAATCTTGCCCTGTGGCTGGTAAGCCACAGCCAGCTGGCTCCAGGACAGACCTGCCACTGACTAAGGTGAGCCAATCAGGAATGATAGTAATGCCTCTGTGATAACATATATAAGAAGGTTAAAAAGTTCTTGTGCAGAGGTAATTATGGCCAGAGAAGAGAGGAGTGAGAATATGTGAGAGGAACAGCTTTGCAGACACCTGGGTCAGTGGAGAGGGAGGGAGAGGAGATGATCCAGGTGCTGGAGCTGAGGTTCCCTTGCAGCCCATGGTGCAGACCATGGTGAAACAGACTGCAGCCCATGGAGGTCCATGGGGATGCAGAAATCCACCTGCAGCCCATGGAGGATACCCATGCCAGAACAGGTGGTTGCCTGAAAGGAAGATGTGAACCCGTGGGAAGCCCATGCTGGAGCAGGCTCCTGGCAGTGACCTGCAAACCTGTGGGTAGAGGAACCCATACCGGAGCAGGGGAAGGACTCTTTTCCCTGCACAGTGGCAGGAACAACTTGTGAAGAACTGACCATAACCCCCATTCCCTATCTCCCTGTGCCACTGGAGACAGGAGGTAGAGCTGGCAAGGAGGGGGGAGGGGTGAGGGGAAGGTGTCTTTTAAGATTTATTTTACTTCTCATCATCCTGCTCCAATGTTGGTAGTAATAAATTTAATTAATATCCCCAAGTTGAGCCTTTTTTGCCTAGGACAGTATTTTGGTGAATAATCTCTCCAGGGCTTTAGAACTCATGAACTTTTGTTACATTTTCTCTCCCCTATCCAGATGAGAAGGGGAATGATAGAGTGGCTTTGGTAGCCTGGCATCCAGCCAGGGTCAACCAACTACAATGTGTTTGGAGAAGGAAAATTCCCTTGCCAAGGCCAGCCTTTCTGCTTGCCCTGTGCTGAGCACTCACAGGTTAAGGGGCTGTTGTATGGAGCAGTGCCTGGTGAGCTGCCTGTGCGAGAGGGCGGCCAGCATCATCTCCACACCCTTCCTCATGGGAGACCTACCCAAACTCTTGCATTCCCACCAGCTTCTGCGAGCAACTTGAAGCAGGACTGTCTCAGTGTGAATGCTGGGACTCTGCTGCCCTCCTCTGGGACAGCTCGGGCTCTCCATAGAAAACATCAGACTCCCCAGCCTGGCAGTCTGAGGAGCACAGCACTAGATCTATTTGATGTTCCTGTGCAAAGGGATTTCAGGGCAAGCCTACCTGGTGTCTGCAGCCCTCTGGCCTGGCCTGAAGTGCATTGGTACAGCTTTGTTGCTTTGTGCTCTTTTTGTACTTGAGTGGCTTGTCCTTGTGTCTGTTCTCTCTGCACTGTTCCAAGCACTGAGACACCTCCTGGGGTTGCCAAGAATAGCAGGGAGTTACAGGACCTCTGCAAGTACACCTAGAGCTTCCACATCTTAATATGGAGTTTGGTTGGCAGGTGGATGGTGGTGCAGAGGTCTTTTTAAGCAGGCTGGTTTTGTTCCTTCTGTTAAAACAAAAAGAAAAGGTATGCTTTTGTGGAATGAGACATAACTCTTGTTTTCATTACCCTTTGCAATTCACTTCCCAATACACACTCTGCTGTAGTGACTCTGGATTTGTTAAATGGACATGGTCCAGTGCAGGACAGAAGTTTCACGCTACCTTGCTCTGTGGACACTTGTTCAAGCCACTCTGTCACAAGGGCCTGTACCTGGGCTGCAGTTCTCTCTAAAAGGACTGCACTAATGCCTTGGTTCAGGGAGGCACTCAGCCTGAGGTGAACCAGAGCTGTGTTTGCCCTGCTTTCAGTGTCATGGGATGTGACCTGAGTCCCTAGAACACTGGGGAAGCTGGTGGAGGGCTTATGGGGACATAAAGAGCTAAATCTGAGCCTGCCCAGTGGTTGTACTGGGCAGGTGCAGAGGTGGCCTCCTTCCTCTGACCACATAGCAGCCCAGGCTTGGTAGGAACTGTGCTTTACCAGGGCTCTGATTCCTGGGAAGCCTTCTTTTCCTGTGAGTTTCCTACTGCTTTTAGTCAACAGGACTGTGTACTGGAGCACAAGCTCCTTGCGGCCACTTGGTTTATATGGACCTGGTTTCCTTTGCTCTGAAACGTGAATTCCATCCCTCTCCAGGTGATTGTGCTGTTTGCATTTTAAGTTGTTCAAGCCTCAGTGAAAAA
>NW_005054609.1:431902-438666 GCF_000277835.1 Geospiza fortis | reverse complement strand
ATTTTCCATACAGCTGCAGCTGGGGAACTTGAGGAGGACAGCGGCCTGTTGACTCTTGCGAAGCTCTCGGAGATAGATGTGTCCATTGAGGGAGTCAAAGGAGCCAAGAACTTCTTTGAAGCTAAGGTATGTGGCACAGAGGAATATGAAAAAACCCAGCTGTAGCTGAAGCTCAGCTACTCATCTGTAGCTGTGTTTCCTTTCAAATTGCACTCCAGCTAGAGTCTTTCTGTGGTCAGTCAACACACCAGAGCAATGTCTGGCTGCACCACACCAGCAATGACTTGTGTCCCTGTGGCTGGAACTAGGTGGCTGACCTCTTTTAAAGACAAAAGTGTCCTGAAAAACTAATGCAATAGGGACAGAGTTTTCCCTTTTGCAAAACCTCCCTCAACCAGAACACTCTGAGTTCAGTAGTGAACGGAGTGTTTTGGAGTGTAGGATTTCAGATATCTCTTTCTCTGTAACCTTTGGAATCAAAATAATTCTGCAGGGTCCTGGGGTTGGCAGAAAGAGCTGTACACCATCCGAAGCTGACAAAGCACCCTTTCTGAAAGCTCTCTTGGAGAGAAAATAATCCTGCTTGTTTATATAAGAAGTTTTTTCCCAAGAGCCTAACACAGCTATTGCACAGCAGATGTACTGAGATGAAAGCTGGAAAAATAGCCAGCAAGTAAACAATGTCTCTTTGATCTGCAGATTATCCATGGTGTAGTATGATGTTCTCAGATTTGGCTGTGATTCAGAGTGTTTTCTGCAGTAGTTTCTCCCACTGCATACTCACAACCTATGCCCTGCTGCCTGGTAATAGAAATAATGTATGTGACCCAGTACTGATGGCCTTGTTTTGGTCACTTGTTAGTGACTTATTAGTAAGTGGCCTTTCTTTTGTTGATGTTAAAGTAAAGGAAAGTAACAGGTATTGTGTGTAAATACCCAAGCATTGCAGTGTAATTAATACTTGAGGTGTCCTGCAGAGCATCCCAGCAAGCACTGGGAGGTGCAGCAAGCAGTTCTGTGTTGCTCATCTGGGAGTAGCTCTGGCTTTGTCTCTCCCTCTGATGCAAGGCTTGACACTTGTTTATTTTCTCTCTGTCTCGTAAAGGCTCAAGCCCTCTCCTCAGCCAGTAAGTTTGAAGCAGAGATAAAAGCTGAGCAGGATGAGCGAAAGCGGGAAGAGGAGGAAAGGAAGCACCGCCGAGCGGCTTTCAGGGAGTTAAAGTCTGCATTTACCCAGTAACCAACCAGCCAATATGCACTCTGAAATTGCACACCACTTGGTACGTTTCCCAGATCAGGGCTCTGCCTGGACAGAACTGCTTGGATCCTGCCTAAAACTCATCACAGCTTTGCTAGCCTTCCTTTCTGGAAGATCCTCCTGAGCTCCTAAGGGCACAACTCTCGCAGTTACTATGCATTTACAATGATGTGAATAGTGGGGGCTGTGTCCGGGCTGTTTGCTCTGAACTGTTAGGAGCACATGACCCTAAAGCAGAAACAGCAGGTAGCAAATCCTGGGTGAGCACTGACAAGCGTCATGTTTGCCTACTTCGTTCTTTCCTATAGATCCTTTTTCTCTTAATCCTGTATTAATTCATTCCTTGCTTACAGGCAAGTAGTGAGGTCTTGTGTAAATCAGGGTGTACAAAGTACAGTTTGACTTCTGTATGTTTGTACTGCTGTTGGGTGTTGTCACCCTTTTCTTATTCCTCAAAGCCCCGTGCCACAGGCACCATGAAAACACTGTGAAGAGAGAAAGATAATTACTAGGGACATGGATCAAATTCATTATCATTTCCTGTAGCATTTTCTGCCACCCAGCATGTTGAAGAGTCTTCCAGTTTCTCTTCTCTGAAGTGCCATAGTAACAAACTCTTCAGTCAGAGATGAGATTCCACAAGACTTCAAAGGGAAGAAGCTGGCTCTCTTAAACGAGGAATAGAAAACTGAGTTGCCTGACCATTTATCTTCTTTCACATTCCATCACATTTAGTGTACTGTACAGCTTCACTGTTATTTTCCAGGCTTAGGCAGCTGTATCTGTTTTTAGGGGGTATTGTCAGCTGGACAGTGCAATTGGATGGCACACTGGGCTTTTCTATTTGGAAATTTGCTCATAGCCTGAATCATGAAGGTGACATTGTTTGGTTTCATTAGAGGCACAACAGAGAACACCAGCACAGCATACTGAGCACCCCCTGCTCAGAGAGCAGGGAGGTGAGCACATTTAACTGAACTGAATTTTGAGGGCTTGCATTATACTATTAGCCATTTTTTCTTGGAAACATGGGGAACTTGCCCACAAATGCTGAGATGCCCACTGCTTGTCTGGATATAAACCCTGTTGGTCATGGTAGGGGAATTTCCCTCAGAGACCTCTTCCAAGACATGGATTTGCTGAAATTCTGCCTCTGCTCTTGCCCAAATTCATGGCAAAATGTTAAATTTTTTTTCCCAGAACAAAACTCACCAGTCATCTTTTCATTTGTCTGTTTTGCTTCTTAAACTGTGAGCACTAAACTGTGAGCATGGAATAATAACTAGAAAAACCTCTACTCTTTAATGTCAGGTGAAAGAATTGCTAAACGATTAAACTGTGTATATATCTTCACAGATTATATTTTATAAATCACGCTTTTGTAGCTAAATATTTATAATTAAATGTTTTTATACTTTACAACAAAGCAGATAATTTCATCTTCAATTATTTCTCCTGTTGCTGAAATGTGAAAATAAAGCATTGTTATCTCCAGTCTTGTCTGTGGCTTATTTCAGGTCTTTGAATATAGCATTTTTCACAAATTATAATAGTAATCCCCAAAGCTTGGTGACTGGGGGAAGTGTTCAACCCCTTCTTGAGAACACTTCCTGTTCTGCACAGCAGTTCTGGTGTAAGAAGCCCTAATGTTTGCATTCCCTCAGAAAGGGACATGGCTGTGTAAATACTTGAAATACTGCCTGCTGCTAAATGTTGACATCTGAAGGTTGTCAGCCTTTCCTTATCTTAAAATAGCCTCTGTCTCAGCCCCCATAGTGCCCCAGCTGGGAGCTGGGCAGGTTGCTTCAGCTGGAATTCCTTTTGCATTTCCTGCTTCTGCCTTTAATAAGGGAGAAAAAAGAAAAATACATGGCTATGTGAAAATATGTCTCCAAGCATTTTGTTTCTACTATTGCTGATCTGCTAAGCTTTGCTGGCATGGCCACACTGAGGAGGGGGTTTAGGAAGAGGTTTAACCATGCCTTGTTTCAGGTCCAGTGATGAAATAGAAGCCATAAATATTTTATTCCATGCAGCTCTGCTCTGTGCCAATACATTCACTGTGTCTATGAGTCCTTGGGTCTCAGAGGTCAGGTAAAACCAGGGTGAAGGTTCCTTAGTGTCTATTTCCCCAGGAAAATTGTGACACTGCAGCTCTTGATTTTTATTTTATTTTATTTTTTCATTTTTTTACAGCATAGCAAGCACAGCTGAGTTCTGCTGCTTTGCACATGCAGCTGGGTAAGGAGCCCAGGACTGCAGGAGAAGATGGTAGAAAAAGGCTTTCCAGTGGTTTTATTTTAATAGAATTGAGTCAACTCCAGCTGACAAATTTCAGTAAGGAAGTGAGCATTGTCTATGGTTTTGTTCAATTCAAATGGGTGCTGTTTGCTGGGACCTGCATTCAGTGCAGTGAACAATAAGTGCTTTTGCATGTGCATTTATTTGGAAGTTGCAGCAATGTGTGTTTTGAAATGACTTTGCAAAAATGGACATTGGGAAATTAATTGCTTTCTAAATTGTTCTGTTTTACTGGCAATTATTGGATTAGATAACTGTGTCATTAGGTTATGCAGAAGTACTAAAGAGAAGTTGCCTAGCTCTATCTCCCACCTAAAACCATGTGAAAACACTTAGTGGTATTTACCTGTAATTTATCTATCACAATCCTTGATGCTCTGTCCTTCTATGCCTGATGTCACCACAGGTGGCTCTCAAAGGTCCTGGCAATCCCAGCTCTCCTTAGTGATGCCTGCTGGTACATTAATGCCTCTCTGGTATTTCTGACATGCCACAAGTGACTCTTAAGTCAGTGATGGCAAGTAGAGGAGCTTGATGAAAAAACAGTTGTGTTGAGTGTTCTTTCTCAGAAGGGACAAACACTTGCCTCATGTATTTCATTCATCTAGAATGGAAACTTCAGGTA
This sequence comes from Geospiza fortis, assembly GCF_000277835.1. Classification (NCBI taxonomy): domain Eukaryota; kingdom Metazoa; phylum Chordata; class Aves; order Passeriformes; family Thraupidae; genus Geospiza; species Geospiza fortis. The sequence continues at coordinate 434,482 of NW_005054609.1, read as the reverse complement.
GTCCTTGATCCCTGAAGGGGTTTTGTTTAACAAAAACATTACTTTCCCCAGAGTAGGCAAAGTACAACAGAGGAGTCACTAGCACTTCAGCCACCACCAAGGGTGGGTTCAGCCTGTCGGGATGCTCAGATTGCAGTGGATTTCTCAAGGATGCTCCTGTCACAGTCATTGCTGTTGGCTGCAGGGGACAGCCTATGGCAGCAGGAAATCTCACCTAAAGAGCTCAGTGTGGTCACAGCAGAGAGAAAGAGAAATGGTGTGATCAAGCTCTTCCTGGCTCAAGGTTTGGGGTTTATCTGTGAGGATTAAGGTGACAAAATAACATTTTAACCTTATGGGAGTGTCCAAATAAACTCAAGACATCTAAAAGTAATTGAGTGTTGCAAAAGTAGCAACTTGTTTGTGGTATTGTGTCTTTCAGCACAAGCCACCTGAGGTGACAGATGCATTGAAGTGACTGACTTTAAAAACTGCAGTTGGATGTTTGCCTACTTTGCTGCTGTTTTCATTATTTTTAGGGATGTGACAAATGAGGACATGGAAAACAGAGGCTGCTGAGAACGTATTGATTCTTCCCAGACAAAATCCCTGGTTATTTCAACAAACAGGGGAACCACTTTTCCAAGTAACAAAATGCAGGAGTGGCAAGGGGAAACATGACTCTGACACATCCTTCTGGGCCGCTTTGTGGTCATTATTTTTCATTTCAAAGCTGTGCTCTGTGTTCATAGCTCTACCAGTGTACTGAGGGAGCCAGAATGGGTGAAAACAAGGGGTTAGTAAGGAAAGTTTATAGTATGTTGGGAACGCTGCTTCCCTGCACTTGGGTTTTTAATAGGGTGAATGAATTGGCACAGTAATCCAGGGCTCTGAAGTGCATCATGCCCTTGGTACCCAGACTGGCTGCTGGGGTGATTTCACACCTACACAATATCAGCTGACATTCTGTCATTGAGCCATGCAGGAATTTTACTGCACAGGTACAGTCTTGAATTTTCATGAGATTCTCTCTGTTCTGCTTGAATGAGTTGTGGAAGATTTAAGATGCATCTGCTATTACCAAAAGATTGTCATCTGAGTTTCCTTGAGGTATTTTACGGAAATGCCAAGTTCTGCAGATGAGGAATGTTTCAGATGCTTCTTGAATTTGAAATTGGTTTTGTTTTTTTTTTTGGTCTCAGTAATATAATGTTTGTGCTAACTGGGATAAAAAAATTTCCACAAGTGCTAAACATCTTCCATCTCAGATAAAGGTTGTCTTAGAGCATGTGAAAATATTTTTGAGTGCTCAAACTCACATTTGATAAGTAGAATAACAAGGCACAGCTGCTTCTGCAATTAAATTGGAAGTTCTCACTGACAGCTTGAAATGCAGCAGTCTCCCTCCCTCCCTCTCTTTATCATTATTAGTATTGGCTCAAGCTGTGTGACAACAACCAGGGGGATTGAATGCAGTTTATCAGAGGCCAGCCCTTTTCTAGGGAGCTTTGCTTTTCCATACCAGCCTCCTAACGGAGTAATTCCATTCTAGTTTTTTTGGGTGAGGTAGTCCTATGTTGCTCTCAGCTAAAAATAAGCCCCAAGAATTACAGGCTTTCAACCCATTAGCTCACAAGAATCACTAGTATTCACTGTTGCATCATTTTTGGCTGTCATTCAGTACACAATGACAAGTATTTATTCACCTAGTAGAGGATGGAGAAAGCTACATGGGTTGTGGCTGACATCATGATTAGAGTGAAACTGTTTCAGCTGAAAATGGTTACACCTTCAGCAATGCGTAACAGCCAAGAATAGTTTTTTACACTGAAGGAGCCACATGGGGCTATTCTGCCTCATGTACTAATATGGGTTTGGGGACTAAAAATAAACTGGTATTTTTAGCTGAAGAAAGTTTGCCTTGAGCTCCTGATTTTTCCATCAGAAGAGTCAAAATATGTATCATCTAATGCCCTTTCTCTGTCAGCAGCAACAGCAGCTGCTGCTGCCTCCCAGGATGACTCCCACGGCAAAGCGTCCTCAGGGCTTCTCCAGTGCCTGGGCGAGAGTGGGTCCAGTGCCTGGGCACTGAGAGTGCTCACACACGGTGGCTTCTCACAGAGATTCTTGTGGCCACCAATAAAGCTGAATTGTCTCATGGAACCACACAGAAGGAACAGATAAGGCTGGGAGCCACACTGTGCTGCTGAGGCTGCCTGTGTGTGTGAGACAGAGTGGCGGGAGGGTGGCAGAATCACGGAATCATTCTGGTTGAAAAAGACCCCTGAGGTCATCGAGTCCAACCTGTGACTGATCCCCACTTGTCAACCAGACCAGGGCACTGAGCGCCATATCCAGGCATGCCTTGAACACCTCCTGGAACAGTGACTCCACGACCTCCCTTGACAGCCCCTTCCAATGCCTAATCACCCCTCCTGTGAAGAATTTCTACGTAGTGTCCAACCTAAACTTCACCTGCTGCAGCTTAAGGCCATATTTTCCTGTCCTGTTCCTTGTTCCCTGGGAGCAGAAGCCATCCCCCGGCTGCATCCTCCTGTCACAGGGAGTTGTGGGAAGCTGGAAGGGCCGCCGAGCCTCAAG
>NW_005054609.1:423185-431203 GCF_000277835.1 Geospiza fortis | reverse complement strand
CGGCGGGGCGCCCGCCGCTCCTCAGCGCCCTCCGGGGCCGTCTCCCCTCGCACTGACCCTTGTGAACTCGCTCGTCCCCTCCCAGCCCAGCGGCAGCGCCGCGGTGAGCCCCGCTTCGAGCACGCCCGGCCCTGTCGGGTTACCCTGGCCGAGGAAGGAGGGAGCTCCGAGCCTTCCCCCGCGCAGGCAGCAGGGTGCTGGGAGCAGCGGTGACCGGCAGTGTTTGACTGGAGAAGCCTTGGCAGGCTGAAGAAAGCATCGATCACAATTGTGTACGTTTGGTATTGATCCAAGACAAGTAGTTTCAGTGTCAACAGAGTACTTACGGCTTTTTCGGTTCTGATTGCACTTTGAATTGGGACAAGGTGTAGGCCAAAAGGAGGTATTGCCAAGTAGTGCTCCTGGAATAAAAATCCACGTTTCCCCCAGTAACATTCAGTTCAACGTTCGTGGTGTGCTGCTTTTACTGTAATTCTTGAATATCTGTTTGCTTGGGTGGATGGGAAAAGAACTTTTGAATTCTGATTACATTCCTCTAACTTCTTGCTGCACATTTTATTTTCTTGCTTCAGGAGCTGACTTGGGCAAGTTCCTGGAAAGTACGTGTGAATTTTTTTCTTATGATTCTGCTGGTTGCTTTTGTTCTTAAGAAACTCTTTAATAAACAAAAATTAATTTGCTATTCTGTGAATGGAGCATTTGGTTGATACAAATGATAATTGGAATGTATCATTGGATACAATGATAATTGGAAACCTTTGTAAACAAAATTAGTCGCAGTTGTCACCAACAAAAGCTTTGTTTTGCTATTTTTAAGTTTTGTTATTGGGTGGTGACTGCAGTGGATAATGAGAGCATTATTGCTATGAGGTGTTGGTTTTCTTGCCATGCATTTGAATAGGTATCCTTTGAGCAGTTAGTTGATGCTGGTGTAAAAATGTGTGACCTAATTAATCCTGGGGGTGCCAGCAGAAATGTTGAGTGTCCACGGCCCCATCTGCACCTGCTTTGCTCCCCAGGTTCATGTAGTTGTACAAGTCAGTTGATATCAGTGGTTGTGTGCCTGGTGTTAATTTCTGAATGAATGTGTGATTAAAAAAAAAAAAGTTTCTGTCTAATAGTTTGCTGGATTAAAGAGAAGGCAGAATTTTAGCCCTGGAAGTTGGATGTCACCTTTTATTTTGAGACTTTGATAGACTGGTTCAGTATCTGGCAATATTGTGTGTAAATACTGGGGTTGAATGGTTTTAAGAGCTTCTCAGGCTCTCCCAGCCCCTGGATACAGGAATGTGCCTGGGGACACCTGCTCACTGTATTTCTTTTGAGGCCTTTTTCTGAATGGTTTCTTGAGACTGTGTTTTAAAGGAGGAGCATAGAACTAAAGCATAATGTGGTTTTGGAGCAGCAATGATTTGTTTCACAGGGTGCTTAAAAAAAAATTGATGCCACAGTGAAAGTTTGGACTCTTGTTACAGGTGTTGACCTTGAGGATTGTAAAATATCCTCAGGTGCTCCTGTTTGCATTTTTGCTTGTGTTTCTAAAACATATAGTAAACTAAAACTGTGATCCCTGTGATTATGTAAGTGATAAAAAATGCTTGTAAATACACATTTGAGGGCTTTGTAATTAATTTTTTCCTTCCTGTTTTACTCCTCAGTTGAGGAAAAAAAACTGTAAAAAGGGAGTTCAAAGGTTTTGGGGTTTTTTAAAGGAATTGCAACTAAGCACCACTGTATCTGTCATGTCTGGATGAAGTTCTGTCACTGGAGTTCCTCATACCTGAATGTAAGAAAAAAATCAGTAGTTTTTTAAGATCTATAGATACTTCATGTAAAAACAACCCTAGATATCAGAGTCCCATGGAACAAATTGTTGGGACAGCTGAGTGGCTGAAGGCTTTGCTGGTACATCTCTATGCTGAAAGATCTTTCTATTTAAACCTGAAAGGACAACACTGGTTCACAGTAACTGATGAAGATGAGTTGGGCACTATGATCTGTGCTTTCCCCTTTGGCCTCTCTGTTCCTTTATTTATTTTAATTACTAAGAATGTGAAATCTCATTTTGCCTACTTTTGTCTGGTCTTGCAAGTTCGATTAACTGTCATGTATATGTTTCTTATTCTTTCATTGAGGTCTTTAAAATTCTTCCCTAGGACTCTTCAAAGTATGGTATTAAGTTCTTTCATAGTCTGCTTTAGGAAAAAAAAATCCATTTCCTAACAGTTTTTTCTTAATTTTTCTTATTTTCTTACTTTTTCCCCCTTCAGTGTTTCTACTCAAAGATTAGTGGAGATAAACTATATATAATTCATGATTATAGATAGAGCCATGGGGCAGAGCAAGGGATCCTTCTCCCTACAGAGCTTCCTAGAGAGCCATTGGATGCTTTGGTGAGGAGAAACCTTTTTCTTTGTTTACTGAGGAAGCATTTGCCTTGAAAGGGACTCTTGCTTTGTGTGGTTGTCTCATCAATTTATTTTAATTAATAGAGTGACATTTGAAAGGCAAGGTGTGTGAATTGGTATAGGGGGATGGGGTTTGATCTTTTGGGAACTAAGTCAGTTTCCTGCCCAGCTTAGTCTCTCCTTGTATCTCTTGCTCTCAACTCCAGAGCATTTTTTTCCTTTGCTTAAAGAATCTCGCTTCAAAATCACCAGAAGTGAGAAAATGTAGCAAGTTTGCTCAAGGTGTGCCTAAGTTGTGGATGGAACTGAGAATTAAGTGCTTGAAGTGACAAGGTCTGTATGGCGTTGGCCCTCTTGTGGCTGGTGGCAATATGTGTGTGGATATATATAACCAGTTCATCATGGCCATGTTTAATGCCATTATTTTTTTATGTTTAGCTCAGATGGCAGCTGCAGATTGTAGCAGGCTGAGGTCTTTGCATTGCTTTGTTAGGAGCTGAGATTGCCACTGTGTGTTGACTACAAAACGTGTCCACTTCTCTTTTTTTGCAGAGGGAGGGCTTTCATTCCATTTCCTCTAAAGGTGATTAAGCATTCCTTGAATTTAGACACTGTAGAGATGGCTTGATGCCTGCATGGGAAACTAGGCTGCCATTGAAATTTGTCTTTGCCTCTCTTCTGTTTTAAATGGGAAGGATGCATAGAATTGTTTGGAGGCATCTGAGGTTTTTCCCAAGCATGAAATCAAAGTGTGTTTTTTCAGGAGTGAGCCTCTCCTGTAATCCTTAAAGCTTGTAATATATAGAAGCTGGATATGTAGACCTCAGGATTATGAGAAAAGCAGAAGGAATCCCATGAGCTGTGTAGAGGTTGTAGAGTGTGTAGGTCAGTGAAAGTTTTTGATGGCTATTTAGAGAATTGTTTTAAAATACTGTGTTGTTGACTGCTTTCTGGATTGCTTACTAATTTTTGATAATCTCAGTTATTAAAACAGTGCATTATCATCATTCTCTTTTTGGCCATATGTTTAAAAATTTTTAGGGAAATAAAGAGCAATAACTTGATGGCTTTAGTAGGTCTGCTTGTATATGTAGTTTGTCATTATAAACAGATAAACAAGCTTACATATACAGTTAAAAAACTGTTTAGAAAGATATTTTTGTACTGTTAAATAGTTACTATTCCAGTGAAAGTAAGCATGATGCACTGCAGTTTGTGTTTTGCTACTTGAAATTTTGTCCTTTTTATTCAATAGAGAAATTCCTGTTTCAGGTTCTGGTTACAATGAAACAGTTTCTTTTATGTTCCTTCTCTTCTTCACAATAAATGTAAATTGCATTCTGTTAGTAGTATTTTATGGTAAAGATACTTTTTGTGGCTTGTGTGACTGGGAGACTCAGATGTCCATGGGTGGATCAGTTTGGGTGAAAGCAGATGGGATCCATGTGTAGTGGTGTGTCCATTCAGACTGGAAGAAACAGGGAAGAGATACACTCTGGACACTGCAGAGATGACTTTGGGTGAAGTTTGTGATGATAGATAGCTGAATAGCTGAATTTATGTGCCTTCAGCCTTAGAATCACAATGTCATGTGGAAGGAGTTGGTTTGGCTGGCAAATAATGGATTTATGAAGTGATTTTTTGAGCCATGTGTGTTAGAATCTGAGGATGATTTAGTTGGAAGAGTCTTTGGTGGTTGTCTGCTCCAGCCTCCTGCACAAAGCAGGGCTGACGTCAGTGTTAGACTGTGTGTGACAGAAAGTGAGTGAGGCTGATCATGGAATAACATATGGCAAGGTTTTTATGTAGAAACATTTCATAACTTGACTTAATAAATCAGATGCCCCATTCAACCACCATTAAAACCAGTGGAAGCTTTCATGGTAGGCTTAGTTAGTGCTGAATCATCTGCATATGTGATTTTCTCTGTAACACTAAGTTTTAAGAGTACTAAGGCCAGGATCAGGCTAACATCACAAGTCAATTCACAAAGATATGGTTCTTAGATCTAAATAAGAGATTTTTTTTTAGCAAATATTGCAAAAAGGGATATGCTATTAAAAATACTGTAGTTCATATGTAGTATGCAGTGTGATAGACATGCTGATTCTCTCTGTTAAGTCACTGTTGAATATTTGTTTCCTGAAGTATAGGATGTCTCAGCACTGCAAAAGCAGGAAACCTTAGGGAACAGGGTGGGAGGGGAGGGAGAGAATAGCCAAAGCCCAAGGAAGCTGGTTATTTAAATGACATGTTAAAAATGAACCCCTGAACCTCTGAGCAACTCAGATCTGTTAATTCACTGGTTGTTGTCAGTGAATGTACTCTGAAGCTGTGTTCTTCCACTTTGAAAATATGTATGGGCTATATAACGTGTGTGGTGAGTGGGAGAGAGGTGGTGCAGTGGGGTTTTGGTTGCATTCACAGTCTGGCTTCTGGCCCTGCTGGGGAGCAGCTAGATACACTTGGCGTCTTGATCTGTAATGCCTTGTGGAAGGGCACAGGTGAAATAGTTACTTACCAGCAAGTTTTCCATGTACAAGGTAGACAGATGTGAAAGTGAGTTTGTTTTTTTTTTTTTTTTTTTAAAGTGAGTTTTGTTTGTTTTTTAAGCTGGAAAGTGAGCTCTGGCAGGGTTTTGGGATAGGATTTGGAATGAGAAGCATTCGTGTTCCAGCCAGTGGCAAGGCCAAGGGTGTGGTTCCCTGACTCTGCTTGGAGTTTAATCGCTGGTGTCTGCCTTTGGCTGGAGTCTGGTAATGAAGGTGGAGGTCACGCTGTGTTCTGGTGGGGGAAGTGGGAAAAGCCTTCACATTTGGCTGTGTGCAGGTGAAGCAAGAAGTGGAAACTCTCCAGCCTACATCTAACCACGAAGTTCACAACAGTAGGTAGAAAGGAGAACATCTTGAATTGTGTTACTTAATGTTCTCAATTTGTCTTGGATTTGGTTATTAGGTGTGTAGGTCTTGTTGGTCTCTTGTGTCAGTTCTGTCCTTGAAGGGCTCCTTGTATTTGTCCTTCTTGACTAGGGTGCAACATGTTGCAAGCTGAGGTGCTCCATAAAGCTTTAGGTGCACCTGTGCAGTGAGCAGGGGAGTGCCAGTTGGAAAGTGCCATTTGAGGTAGTCATGGACAATTTTTGATCAGAAATTGCCAAGAGATTGAAATACTTTGGCAAGGGTTTGAGACAGGGAGGTTATAAGACTTCAAGAGATCTAGAAATCTAAGTGTAATAATAGAGGTACAGTTTCTGGAGAAGTGGATGGTTTGGACATTGCTCCCTTAGGAAAAACTTTCTGGTGTGTGGGTAGCTGGCCTTGGAAAATTCAAGCCTTTATCAGGAATCAGGTTTGTTAAGCCTGAAGAGACTCCTGTGACTTGTCTGGCATCTTGTATAATGTGACTAATATGTTTTTTTCCCTCTGATTAATTTTCTGTTTACACTGGAACTTACTTAGTAGAAAATATTTTCACATTGATCTAAAACAAGGTAACTTTGTTGATTATCTCCAAATATCTTGCTTCAGTCCCTTCACTGAATAGACTTGGGTCTTCTGATGTTTTTACCTGAGACCAAGATACTTAATTTTTTCTCAAAGCTCAATAAATAGAGCTTTAGTATGTTGTTGGTGTTTTTTCTTCTCACTGTAGGGCATATCTGTTAGACTCCATCAAGTTTAGAACACCTGATTTATCATCTCTTTGGCCTCTTAAAACAAAAAGGACACTGTATCCCTTCAGTTGTAAAATTTGCTGTATATTTACTCTGCATTTTGTTTTCCTGGGTTAAGTGTGGTTTTTTTTGTTTTTTTTTGTTAGCTCTTCTAGTCAATGTTGTATCATATATTCCTTTTCAGTTGATTAATATAATGCTTCTCAGCACGGTTTCAGGGTTATGTTTTTCCAGAACAGTCTTACATGTCTTATATATCACCTGTGTTTTCTGCTTGTGAGTCTCTTGACTTTGCCTTATTCAGTGCAACCTGCTGTACTGGACTGAGTCATTGAATAATTCATGGTGGTACTATTGATGATGTGTCATTTCCATTATTTACCATATCAATGTTTGTCATCCTTAGGTTTTAGAAGTTTTGTGGCCAATGTTACAGACTCTGTAGAAGATAGCTTCTTACCTCTTGGTTTTCAGAATTTTGTTCTGTCTGAGCTGGGTTGTAGATTCTTTAGAAGAGAAGAAAACTTAGGTTGCAATGATTTGAGAGTTTTTATGTGGTTCTGAATGATTTTGTCCTCTTTAACATTCTACTGAACTGAAATGTCCTGCAGAAGTTAAAATTTATCTACTTGCTCAAGCAATGACTTTTCTATTCTTACAAAAGTATATTTTGATTGCATGTCTTCCATAAATCTGTGTTGCCTGGCCTTAATCATGTCAGTGTCCTTTAATCAGTGCTGTCTGCTTTAGCCAGTGATTAATATCAAACAGGTTGTGTAGCCACCTGAGTCATCCTGTTTACCATTGTACTTCAAAGGTGGCTTGCATACAGTTGCAGATCATCCTTAATATTTCAAAAATTATAGAAAATCAGCATTAATTTTTCAGTGAACCTGTTAATTTTTTTTTAAAAACCCAGTTACTGGCACTGACATTAGCTAGCTCTAGTAGCTGCCTGTGGAAGGTGAAGTTTTCTCATCTTGATGTAATGTTGCTGTTGAATGGTGGAACACTGCTGTTAAATTCCTTCTCCACATTTAAGGACAACCCATTTCCTTCCACTTAAGACTGCTCATGTTGGATTTTTGTTGTGGTCTTTGGTTCTCACATTTTCATCCAGTTTCTAGGTTTAAAAGACTCTTTCAGACTTTCAGTAGCAACAGAACTATCTTGAAACGAAAGGATACTTTTCTTCTTAAACATTTCTGATCAAAGAGTAGACCATTTAAAAATAAAATAGCTGTGTATAGAAAGGATCAGTGGTATATATATTTTTCAAGGTTTAGGTTTCCAGAGTTAATTAAAAACCTAAGCATGCAGTGGCCCCAAAGCTATAAATTGCAATGACAGTCCAAATCTTTTTTTTTTTGTCTACAGAAAAGATTAGATGGTCAGACCTGAATGCAGCCATTGCCTAGGTTTAACTTAGAATGCCAAGAACCTCTCTCTTGATAGTCTCTACTCAGAACAGCAGAACATCTTGGTAAGACAAATAGTCATGTGCTACTAGCTGAGGGAATTCTGTAATGGAAATGCAGGAATTCAACATTGCCTGAAAGTCTTAACGCAGGTGCCTATCAGTAACAAATGAACTTAATTTTATTATCTGTGCTTGAGCAAAGTCTAGAAAATGTGGTAGTTTTGATATTTCAAATCTCTGAAAACAGCTTTTTGGCTAGATATTTATTAGCTAGCTGTATGTTTTAAATAAGATACCAGAGTTTATGGGCAAAACGTGCACAGTAATTGTAGACGTTCAACTGTAACATCTTACACATTTTAACACATAAATCTATCTAGTAGAATCAAGTTCTGGCTTGTGTCTGTAGCAGGTATTTGAGAGCTTTACTACATTTGTAAGGTACTAAATAGTGAGCTTAAAAAATAATTTAAGAAACTGTAAGCTTGGTAGAATAACCATAGTTCCTCAAGTAAAC
>NW_005054609.1:421731-423175 GCF_000277835.1 Geospiza fortis | reverse complement strand
AAAGAGTGTTGCTGATGGCAGCTTCTGCATGTATAATATTACCTGTTAATTGTGAGTGAAAGCAACTTAAAGGCTTCATGTTATTAGATTACAGTTTGTGTCTGTTCACAGGGTAGACTTCTGATTTTCAAAGTACTAAACAGCTGACAAAATAGGTTTTTTCCCCTTGCCAGCCTGCAGGTTGTTGATGTGATTTCTTCTGTTTTCACTCCTGCATGCTGATGGCAAGTTGGTGGCTGGTTGTGGCTGTCACCTCCGGAAAATAGTCCCAGTTCCATTTTTCCCTAAAGATGTGCGGGAAAACCCCAACTGTTTGTAGGGTTGCAATGGCACCCTGATCAAGTATTGACTTTATTTGAAGAAAACTTTGGAAAAATGTTCCAGTTTGGAGGAGTGGTGGGAAGCACCAGGTAGCTGCCTTGGCCAAGCAGTGGTGTTAACCTGCCATTATCAAAATATTGCCTCAGTTTCTTGCTTCAGCTTGAGGCTGCCCATTTGCTCTCTGCCCATATAAAATCTGTACTGTGGAGATTCCTCAGTGAATAACCTTTGATTTGTAGAAAATCAACTCACAAAACTAGCTGTTCAGAAAGGGGCTTTTCCCTCATCAAATTATATCAAGGAGGAAATATTAGGTATATGTTATTTTTGTAATTTGCCATCCTTGATTAATAAGGAAGCAGCATTTTAATAAATACCAAAATCAACATTTCTGTTATTAATACTGAATTTTAAGACCCAGAAAAATGATCTAGATAATAAAGATGTGATAAGTTTACCATTTTGGCTAAGCAAAAGGCGTGAAGTTTGTGACCTGATCGTTCATTCCCGTCTCTGAATTCCTCATCCTTTTTCTTGCTCCACCCTGACTTTCTCCTCCTGTGATGCGAGTGCTGCCTTGTCCATTCCAACTTGCTTTTCCAGTTAGTGCAGCTTCTCCTGCACACGAGCCAGGTGTGGTGTGCAGTCACTGTCAGAGGCTCCTCTCAGGTTGGTCTCCATGCTCTCCCCTTTTGGCTGGCACTTTGAGGGCCAGCAGAAGCAGCACAGACTTTCCACTCCCTTTGTTGCATCTGCTCTCATGTGGCTTTAGTGTTTTCCTGTGGTGCACTTGCTGTCTTAGCTTTCCTGAGCCTTTTCCCTGTTCTTTGCCCTCCCTCTCCTATATCATTTTCCATTTCCAGGGTGTCTCTTGTCCAACATTTTTCTCCTAGACTTGCCTGTAATTTCTTTTTAATGTGTGTTTTATTTCTGGCTAATGTTGACTATTCGTTTCACCTGTCACATCTGTTCAGATCACATGCATGTCTGTTTTATTCTGTTTCAGAGGGGATGTATCCTGTACAATTTCATTCACTTACAATTGTCATGTTTTCAGTTCAAAATTCTTACAGTCAGAACTTTTAGGGATGGAGTAACTTACCTGAGTGCAATACAGAAGAGG
>NW_005054609.1:373831-421719 GCF_000277835.1 Geospiza fortis | reverse complement strand
TGACTGGGATGAGGCTAGCGTTCTTGTAGGTACTAAACTGCTAAGAAGCCTAGTAGAGAAACAGGACACAGCATCCTCAAGTTTTTGGGACGATAACACAGAGGCTGAAGAGTGGGGCCAGGTGGGTTCAGAACCAGTGAAACAGCTTGATCCTAACTGGGTTTTAGTGCTTTGTCCTTGTATCTGATGTTTTTGTTCTTTAAACCTGAGTGCCAGCCTTTTTGGTATTACTGATACTAGACTAGCTGTGATGTTAGGAGTTAAAGATCCCAGGTTCCCTGGTGATGCACATGGATTGATCTGAAAACTCTCCACCCCACACCAGCCCCAGAAGAAGGATTACAGGCGCTGCAGGAAGTGGAGGGACAGCCATCCAATTAAGACTACTAGGAATTGTGTTAGGGGCTTCTTTCTGCCCAAGTGTGTGTGATGGTTTACTTGAATTGCCCCACAATATTTTCTCTTGTGGCTGCTGCATGTTTTCTTTGGGTACCTTACCTTATATTTTGATATGCAGGATGGTGAGTGGATATGGCTTGAATGTTCTCATGAGCTGTAAGCTGCTTCAAAAAGACAACTCCTTTTTGAAGAGATCAGACCAAAATCATCTCAGACTAGGCCTGTGAGAATATCTGGTATCTTTGTATTAGCTTTTGGTGCAGCTAGTAGGGATAATTCCATTTAATTATCTAGAATTATTGTGAAAATAAAAGCATTAAGATTTGTATATAAATTACTTTGTGTATGGGGTAAAGAAGATACAGCATGTTGTTAAAATACATAAGCCAAATGTTAGGTGGTAGGTTTAGACTGCAGGGAGTTTTATAAGCATTTGTAATCTTATGCCCAGAGTATTTGGGTAAAATCTGCTCAAGCATATTTCATTTTAGCATGCTTTGTCATTTTCTCGCTTTGAGAGTCTTGATTTATTTTCTTTAATATTATTACTTCTGTAGAATAAATAAAAGGGAAAAAAGCTTCCTTTGTTTAGTTTTGTCTTTTTCATCACCTTTTCATGCAAAGTATAGATTTAGTCCTTGGATCTGCTAGGGGATGTGGTTCTGATACAGCAAAGTTCCCTCCCTGATGTTATGGGTTCTTGAAGTCTAATCAACCAGTGTCTGAAGATGATGCTTCAAATTCTTGTTTTTCTTGGGCTTTACCTACAGTGTGTTTGGTTTTTAAAGAATCAAACTATCTTCCTCTGCAGATTTGGATTTGGCTGCTGCTGGAAGGAAAGAGGAGCTGTATTTATTGCATGAAAGGACACTTCTCCAGAACTGCCTGGGCTGGAGTTGGTTCTGTTAGGGAAAAGTTACCTTCCCTTAATCTTGTTCTTTCCCTCCTGTATGGCTTCATCTGCTCTTGTCCATACACTCTGGATATGTAGGAGCTTGATTTGAGCCTTCCTAGTGTCTGCAGGAGTTACCTTGGCTAATAGCAGTGAAATCAGCTAAGTCTGAAGTTATGCATTTCTTTTGCTTAATAAAACCAGGAATGAAATAAATGCTGTCATTTGCCTGCAGAATTTTGGAGTATTTGGTAGCATTGGATGTACTCAATCTTTAGAAGGCTTATTTTTCAAGAATGAGCAGTGGAAAATTCTTGAAGACTCTGCCACTCAGCTGGCAAATCTGTCTTGCTGTAATTCTAGTGGGGTTTTTATCCTCTTGTAATTGTCAGGAAGCAGCAATTCTGTTAATTAAGCATTACTGTTCTTGGAGAAGAGGATTATGCATCGAGTTCTCTGTGTTTGTACAAATTGTTTCCTCAGACACCCTAATCCAGTGTCCTGTTTGAGCTGTTAAAAGAGGGATTTAGGGAAGAAATCTTGATGCAGTTGCTCCTATATTACTAAATCAATCTGTGTTGGAAAGCTGAAATGGAGTCCTTAAAAAAAATTGTGTAGTCAATTTTTTCACTTCTTTGCATGACCAGGTGTGCTTTTGTATTTTGAATTAATCTGTGAAGCACTGTGTCAATCCAGCTGTTTTCATAATAAATATTTTTTTTTCAGGTTCACGCTTTTTAAAAAAGAGGAATAGAACAGGAAAAAATGGCAGCAGAAACTCAGACACTTAACTTTGGGCCTGAATGGTAAGTTTTGTCTGTTTTGTCAGACTCCAGAACTTGTTTAAAAGGACTTTTTTTCCTTTGGAGCAGAATTGATTATGGGACTGAATGGGATATAATACCTTTATTTTTTCCTGTTTTGCCTCAGTCCCTGGCCTGTGATCTAAAGCAATGTTATAAAATGAGTCTTCATTTTGTGAATTGGCATTGTGTATGAATTGAGTTGGGTTTTTTGTTATGTTAATGCATAATATTTACCTTGCTGCCAAGCATTTGGAGGAGGAATAATGTTTATGATCTCAGAAGTATGCACAGAATAATTGAAGATGTGCTTGTTCAGTCCTTCTGTGTGATGAATGTTAATAAGGAACTTCTTAAACTCTCCTCACTATACTTAAATCTATAGCTAAGCAAGCTTTATCTTTTCCCAGTTTTAAAAAACCTAATCCCTGTATGGAATATGGCAAAAGTGAGTTTTGTGTCAGTGTCCTGCACATTTGTATTGAAAAGTGTCAGGAAAAGAGAGCTGTTGTGTTCAAGGGAATCCATGCTGTCACATAATTTTGTCAGCTGTTAGTTTTACAGCTTGTCTGACAGGCATTGTCCTGGCTTTTGTGCAAGAGCAATTGCACAGGTGTGATTATTCAGTATTTGTTCCAATTTCTTGGTAAAGTATTGGTGAGTTCAGTTACAAACATGAATTGTGAATGGTGTGGTTTCTGAAGAGTGTTTGATGTCCAAGTGTGTGAATGGGAATGCAGAGTGGTTATAGGAAATACAGTTGCTGCATAGCATGTGATAGAACTGTTACTTGAATACATTCACTTTTGCTGACACATTTCTATACACAATATACAGAAATTGGAGAGGATTCAGTGAAGAAGCAAGACATGATTTGCAGCCTGTGAAACAATGAGAGCTCAGTCTATTTTGTTAGAATGAAAGAAGGTTAAAGAATGAATTTATCAATATCTATAAATATACCCACCAGGCAGCTATCTTGTGCTGTAGTGCTTTTCAGTGTAAGACAGACGTGATTACATTCTTGATGGATGGGAGCCAAAGTTATATTAAAAAGAGAAGGGGGAAGACAATTCTAAAAAAAACCTATGTTTCAACAGTAACTTAATTGCTGTGTCACAGTGAGGGGAGTGTCATAGTGAGTCTCCAGGTAGTTTAAAAACCAGATTAGATTATGTATGGAAACATAAAATATACTTCAATGAATTAGTGTATTTTTACAGGAATAAAGGAATATAAGATTTATAATTTTTCTTTTGGGTTGTGGTATAGTCATGACTGTCACATAAGCTGCTGTATCACTTAACAGTGAGACTCTAGGTTTGATCTGATTGGTGTTGAATGTTGCACTGAGCCATCAAATCCTTTAAATACCTATTCTGCAGGCACAATTTGTTTGGAAGTGGTATGTAGAGGAACTGCCACGGGGTGGCACCAAACTAAAAAAATAAGATCAGCTTTTGACTTGCAAATGATTTTCTTCTTTTCTGTTTAAAGGACAGTAGAACAAATCGAAGCATGTTTCAATAATTAGGTGAAAGGTGTTCTCTGAATCACTGTTTTAATTTAGAGCTACTTCCCTTCCAAGGCTTTTTGATTGCTGAGAAGAGCTTTTACTGTTCTACTTGTCTAAGTTACTCTTCAAAGAGAATGTAAGAAAATCAGCAGGGTTTTGTTTCTTTACACACATATGCTTTTGTAAAACATTCCTCAAACTTAAAAATACCAAGTATTTGGGTAGCTGAGGAAGTGGCTGTGTAGAATGAGACTAATTCACCTGCAGAATGGGCATAATGTACAGCAGTAAGATGCTACCTGCAAGAAGTCAAGTAACTTACCTGTGTGGGATGAGAAGAAACATAATAGCATATTTATGTTACCATAAATCAGATTTATTCGACTGCTGCTTCAGGTGTCTCTGAAGTAGAGTGTCACTGTATTTTTACATATCTTTTTTTAAATTTTATTTTTTCTTTTATTGATACCCAAATTAGATGTTACATGCACTCTCAAAAAATAAAAGCCATTAATTTTAACTTTTGCTAAAGAGATTTGTGGTAAGGAAGAATTCCAGAGACACAAGAAGAAACTTCTTTATAAAAATTACTGTGCTGTTCTGTTAAACTTGATGAAACATCTGAATAAACTCTTTCCTTAGCTTAATATTTGCTGCACTCTCTAGCATGGTAAGAATTTTTCTTGGCAAAGGGAAGCTGTTGTCATTAAGGTGACAAACAAAAAATCCCACTGATTTGTGTGCAGCCTGTGTGAATAGTTTAGGCAAGGCTTTAGGGGGGTATAGCTGGCATGCTGTATAGTCAGCATAAGAGTTTTCCTGGGGCAAGTTGAATTCCTTGATGTGCTCATGAGAATTCTTTTATTTCTTGCTCTGCTGGCTGTGGATGAAACAAGGGAGGTTCTTCTACTCTTCCTATTGAAGTGCTGAGAGTTTTGAAGTTAAACTGTTAATGTCTTTACTTTCAGTATTGTATTTATTTTGTTTGTGTCAAATCTATAAATGTGCAGAGGGATGGTAGCACAGGTGAAAACATCACAGTTCATTTTTATTGCTTTTCTGCTTCCTTTTAGGCTGCGAGCTTTGTCTAGTGGTGGGAGCGTGACATCCCCTCCTCTGTCTCCGGCCTTGCCCAAGTACAAACTAGCAGACTATCGCTATGGGAGAGAAGAAATGTTGGCACTTTTTCTAAAGGATAATAAGGTGAGCAGGAAGAGGAAGGTGGCCTTGTGTGTCTATTCCTAATGACAGTCTTGTCATTAGGAATAGTTGTTTGTATTTTGTGGTTATGGATGAAGAAATCACATATCCCTTGCAATCCCAGTCTGAAGAGGGCTGATTGTGGGGGTTTTCATGTGTGCACTTGTTTGATTGTACTTTTACCAGATTCAGTATATTTTTGGGGTTTTTGTTTGGTTGTATTTTTGTTTGTGTGTGTGGTTTTTTGTTGTTGTTGTTGTTTTTTGTTTTTCTTCCATTTTTGGGGTCACTTCCTATACCCCAGAGAACAAAAGTACCTGATTGCCATATTCACTCTCACTGCCACAGATGACTGAGGGTTAAAGTCGCCTTGCAGCTGTGCAGATTTGCTTGCCTCAGTAGGATTTTATTTAATGTAGTGCATAATAGTTATTTGATTCAGCTACAAAGTCAGGCAATAAATGATATGAGCAGATAATCTGAAAAAAGCAGGAGGTCTCTATCCCATCTTAAGTCAGTTCACTTTAGCAGGTAACTAGCCCAATGAGAGCAGTCCTCAGGTAGCTCCCTTCTCTGGGAATCAGGACACAGAAATGACATGTAGTGCATAAGAGCAGTATAGAAAATCAAGAACTTCCTTCTGGTTTCACTTTGAACAAAGGTTCTCAGTGATGTAAATGATGATACAAAATTTCAGAGATCTTTCAGGCAAATGATTAGTACATTTTGCAGTTGTAAACATTGGGTTTGTCTTTAGATGGTGGCAGTGGTTGGTTTATTGTTACAGTAGACCTGGAGGTCTGAATGCCCATGAGACCTTACCCTTGGGAGAGGGAGGGACTGCAAGAAATTATGTCAAGATTATGCTTTGAGCTTGGAATGGAGATGTGCACACACAGCTTCAAGTTCCTATCCTATCTTGGCTGTGCTGACATTCTTGTACAATACTGGGAGCCCTGCGTTGCTTTAATAATGGATTTAAGGGCATTGAATGTCAAAGATTTTTCTAAGTCTGTTAAGTGTGATATAGCTTAAAGCCACGCTTTAACATGCAGAATTGTCCTGTTCTACTTCAGGAAACTGTGATTTAGATCTTGATGTTATGCTTGAATAGGTCAACCAGTCAGAAGTCAGTTTTTTGCAGTTTGTGTTTGTTATGTCAGATGATGCTGAGACCTCTGTTCTTGGGGCTGATTCAGAACAACCCTCAAATATCCTGAACAGGAAGTTCTCTGATTGTTATGAATGGTCCAAAATAATATTTTCTTCCTGTGTGTTTGCCAGAAGGGCATTATGATTAGAGTATGTCTTTCTTTTGCTATCCACATGTTTCCAGGGTGTTGAATGATTCTAGTTATGAAGACTGAAAGGACTCTAGACAGTGGTTCAGGTCAGCTAGTGGATTCAATTTTAAGCTGTTGAATTTCTAATTAAAAGAGACTGACTAAAAGCAGGAAGACTTCTGCTAGCATATATCTTAAAGAAAAAAAAAGTCTTTAGTGTTATGAACTAAATATTTTTGGGGCAGTTGTCCATTGGCATAATTGGAGCTCACTTGCTGTATGTAATTGGTGGTTCTTGTCCACATTCTCAAGGTTACAACTATTGATGGAGCTTCTGATTCAAAATTAATGTTAACATGTATTTTGATTTAAGTCATTAGTGTTCTCTAGTTAATCTATACATATCGTTTCATTGTACTTGGCTTTTTTGTATGTTTTTTTGGTTGGTTTGGGTTTGGTCTTGGTTGTTTTTTTTTTTTTTTTTACTCTCCTGGTTGGTTATAAGTTGGAGTTGCTTACTTCAAATCAAATACAACCTCTATGCTGTAGGTGGCAGTTTTGTTAATTAAAAATCTGGCTATAAAAATATGTTGAAGTTAAAAGCAATAGATGAAATGTCACTTGATTCAGATTTCAGCTGCAGTGGTGTGTAAGTTTGAGTTCTGATATCTGTGGCCTTGTTGGTGTGTGATGCTTTGGATGCCTTGTTTGTAAGAATTTTTTTGAAGGTTGTAAATTTGCAGCAGAATTATACCCACCCCCTGTAAGAGTTACTGGAAGTACTGGGTAGATGGAGACAGAGTTGGAAGAATAAAAATTGTGAATCAGTGTGTGTGGCATCATCCCTGAAGTGGAAATACTTGCATGGAGTAGAATGCTCTTTTTCTTTCTTACAGATACCTTCAGACCTTCTGGATAAGGAATTTTTGCCTATTTTACAAGAGGAGCCCCTGCCACCACTGGCACTTGTACCTTTTACAGAAGAAGAACAGGTTTGTATCTTTTTTTTTCTTAATCTTTAGATTGTTACTAGTGTAAAGACATAATAAAGAGTATGCTTCCATTAAGAAAAACAACGAAATTTGAAATTAGGATATCTCAGAGTGTACTAGTTTGAAAGCAAACCGGCAGGAGATTCCAAGTCAGAATTACAGTTTAATAGGAAAATTAAAATAAAGGCAGTAGCACAGAAACTCTGATTTAAAGTGACAGAGTCAGGATACAACCTGACACTCTGCTGGACAGGGTGGTGGTAGCACTCTGATTAAATGGTGGCTGCAGTCCTGTTGGAGTGATGGATGTGGTTTTGTCAGAGCAGTGATCCTGAGGGAGGATCTGGTCCTTCTCTGGAGGTCCAGTGGTGGTTATTGAGCTCTTGTCCTCTGGGAATCCAGTGGTAGTGCTCTCCGGGTGTTCCAAGCCTCAGATTATATAAAGGTAGGAATGTTTGGTTCTTCCCCCTGGGTGGGGCACCTCACAGTGGGATGATGTAATTCTGTGAGTCATGGGGTTATTGGAGACCTTGATGGCCCTTTAGTGGAGATTGTCCCCTGGAGGGAGTTACCAGGGATGAGTCACAGGAGAGATAAAGAACACTGCCTCACCTATTTTAACAGCTTATGAAGATGGTAATAGAATACATACCTTTGGTTGCACCTTTTCATTTTAACCTAGGCTACAGAGAAAGAAATGATGAAAGCATACCGTGTCAGCATAAAGTCTAAATTTTATTCATGCTCAATTATATTGTCTTTGATTGGAAAAAATAGTTTTTATCCAGTGTTCTGTTGAGGATAGACAGGTTGTTAAATCCAGGATCACCATCTGGGAAGTGTTACCTATTTTTTAAGTATGCATCATTTTCAGATCAGTGACATTTTCTGTGGTTTTTTTACCATCTTCTCTTTGGTAACCAGAGAATCACAAAAGTGGCTAAGTTCTGTAGCCTCTGTTTTGTGTTCTTTAGAGAAATACTGAAGTTTTTTGACTGTTAACATTTATTCAGAAGATGCAGTACTGTTAACTGCTCTGTATATAAGCAGTTTCTTTTTATCTCCTCCTTTGATGTATCTATAGGTATATAACCACATAGAGATGGATGAGAGTGAGAATAGGTGCATAAGGATTCCATTTCAGGGATGACTGATCTGGGTAGTTTGAAATCTCTTGCTTTAAATTTGTTTCCTAATGGAGAAAACCACCCATTTTCTCTGGATAAGTGCCTCTGACTTTTGCCTCTGAACTGATTTCCTCTTTCTTGCTGTCAGAACTTTTGATTTTGCAGTTTCTTTCTGATTTGTCATGTTTCTTAGCACTTTTCTTACTTCATAATACTGTGGTTTGGGTTTTTGTTTCTTTTGTAATAGGAAGCTGAGTATTTTTACTGGCTGGAGTGATTTGATTTTTGCAGGGGTGGGTAGTGTTACTATTAGTTTTTTAGGATATCAGAGCATCCTTCTTCCTTTGCCTGCCCTAGGCTGTTGTGTTCTTGAATTTTTCATTCCATTTTGTGCCTGGGTATTTTGGCATATCCACTTCATCTCTTCCAGACTTCCTTCCTCTTCAGAGTTGGTCCATATTTCTTGTGTGTCTGTAGGATGCTGTTTAGGTTTTAATCAGCAGTTGGATTTGAGTTCAAGTGGGTACACTGTAAGCACTTCATGTCATAGTCTTCAAAGGTAACTGAGATTGAGACTGTGCTTTTGTGGGAAGTCTTAGCTTAGTTCCTGGAGAGAAGGGATTGAGGAGCAAGCCCCAGAAATGGTCAGCCAGACATACAGTAGCCCACCTAAATGTTGAACCTTTGTATAAATGTCTTTGGGTTTATTCTTTGCTGATACATGGTGGAGTCCTTCAGGGAGGACTTACTGCCTCTTACAGTTGAAGGGAATGCTGACTCCTGGTGTTTGTCAGGATACTCTCTGCAAGGAATAATGTGAGTTAAAGGCTATGGGATGGAAAGTGTGCAGAGTACAGATGAGATGGGATGGAAAATGTGCAGAGTACAGATGAGATGGTAAGTGCTGCTGAGCTTCAGGGATAGATGTGATCCTCTGCTGCAGTGCCCAGTGTTTCACCGGTCTTGAAAACTCCTGAGGAGTTGGTGTATCCTGTATCACTGCTTTTCCCTCCTCCTCTTCACCTGTAATCATACAGGAGCCTTTAAGCAGTTTAACAATTCTCTAAAATCTCCACAGAAATCATAATCTGGAAGAAGAAGTCCATATTCCCTTTTTAAGAAAGCTTTTCCTTTAGTGCTTGCTGGGGACCCAGAGGATGTCAACAATCTGGTCTTTCATGCCCTTTTTTCCTGTCTTCATGATTGATTTGAGGTACCAAGGGAATGGCATTTTTTAAGTTAGAAATTCTGGTGTTTGTTCCCCAAGACATAGTGTTGTTTATCATTAAGAATCGTCTTCAGAAGTGATTTTGAGGTGAATATTAATGGATTTACTGCTACTGGTGGTGCAGGAAAGTTCTTACAATTAAGATTGACAGAAGAGAGTTCAAAAGACCTTTTTATCCCCTCCATGAATACTTAGGATAGAATTGTTGTCACAGAACTTGAGGGGCAGGGCTTTGGGAGTCCTTAGAGAAGAGGCTGATCAGAGCACTGGTATTTTGGTGGAGTGTTCAGTTGCAGCTGAGCCTGTCAGGATTACTTTGGCCTTAGATTCAGACAAATTCCTGTGGTATTGTGCACCTGATGGCACTGCAGTTGTATGTGTACTATGGGAAGAACTTGTCTCAAACTGAATTAAAGATGTATTATCTAGAAATGGATGACAGATCATGTCAGCTATATTAATTTGAACTTAAATGTGTTTAGTTTTGTAGTATTTAATTGGATACTTTAGGCTACAGCGTTCCCTGTAACAGGACATGGATATGCTTTGGATGGAATTGCTGGTTCTTTTCATCTAAAATGTTACTTTTCTGAAGATTAAGTTGTTGAGCTAACCTAGAGTTCAGCTGATTCACTTAATGTAATGAAATACAATATATTTACGATCGCAGATTGGTCTAAGATGTGTTTCCAAGGTAGTGTTTGTTGAAGCAAAGGAGATTTCTGCAGGTGGCTTTAACGGAGCTTCCCACCAAGGAGCACTGACAATGTGCAGCAAATGTTCCTTTGCCTTTCTTACTACTCCTGTTTTTGCTATTTGCTTTAGGGAAGAATTTGGTTGTCTTAATCTTACCTGCTTGCATAGTAAGAGGGGCTCAAACTCTTGCTGGATATAATAGAGATCCTCTTGTGTCCTCCTTGGTTATTTTCCTGACCTCTGTTTCCTGAGACATCTTCATTTGCTGCTGAAGCTCTTTTGTGGCAGCTTTGTTCTTCAGTCTGCATTGTCAGCATTGATCATTGGAGGAATACACTGATCAATAGTAGGGCAATTTTTGCTTTTTTGACTTTGCTTTTTTACTTCTTACTGTGATCTTACCATGTGGGCCATTACCGCTATGCCTTCACTGCAGCAGGCTCTACAGTGGGGAGGGAGAAGTTGCTCAGAGTTCAGGCAGACAAGTCAATTTAAAAATGAATTAGAAAAGAAAATAAGATCATTATTTTGTTTTTACAGGAAGAATAAAGCATAAAAAAAGAGGACTCTCCTACGCAAGACAGTGATTCTGATAAATAACTTAAATATGTTTTTGTAGTGAAATGTTTCAGCGCTTCACAAAAAAAGCAGAACTATCAGCACCCAGAAAGGTGGTGGTTTGCTCAGAGGCAGATGGAGGTAGTTCCTTTTCACTTGCAGTTGAAATGGTTGCTTTAAACTTTAAGAGTTAGCTCAGAAAACAGATTTGCTGGAGGCTGACCTTGCTTTTTTGCCATGCATGACTGCATTTTTTCTTTCCCCTCAAGTCTAATTAGTTACCAATTCTTTCTTGAAGGAAGATCTACTTTTGTAGGGAGCACATATCAAGCAGTTTTTGAAATGTTTCTGTAATGTATTAAATCTCCTGTTGGCTTTGATGTTAGTGATTTAGATTTTAAATAGTATATAATCACTTGTCTCATTGTTCTCTGAAGACCTTCAAAGTCATAGTCAATTCAGATGAGTTGATGTAAGCACCTTGCTAGCTATAAGTTCTTTCCAAGAAGCCTGATATAACAACTGTTTGGAGTCCTTTGCATTCTAATTATTCAAAACTTGCATTCAGAAAGTGTGTGTCAGTTCAGGTTTTCTTGTTAATGTTTCTGTACATGCTTCTGAATTCTTTGGCCCAGTTTTCCAAGTATTTGTGCTCAGAGAATAGGGTGACAGTTGGTTATATTTATCCATTCTTTATCGAAATAGCTTTTTCTTTTAGCAATTGTTTCATATTAGGCTAAAGTTGAATTTTACTGGTGTTTATTTTCTTATGAAAATGAGTGTCACTTAAGTTTCAGAAGCCCTAAGTACGCTTAGTTTTTCCTAAAATATGTTACTCTTGTGATATTTAGAGAATAAAAAGGCTTACTTCTCTAAAGGACATTGGTAAATATAATTTTATTCAAGTTCTCTTGGTCTTTACATGTTCCTGCTTTGCTTAAGCAAGTTTAGAATTGGTATTAGTTATTGGTGTCAGGTATAGGCAAATGCCAGTCTCTTTTTGCAGCGGAATGTGTGTTTAACACTGCTGATGTTCTGATGGTTTTTGGTATCACCTGAAAAAGGAGTAGCTGTTCAAATGCTTACTTCAGAGCATCGAAATCTCAGCTAAGTAACTTGGAAATGGTAATATTGACCAAGATCCTTTTATAGACTGCTTCAGCTGCTCACATGTGCATGGAATCCTTTTCCTTTGCAGTATTAATTGTAGAGAATATGTAATAAAAACAAAGCCTAATTTAAGAAAATGGTAAATGTTTGTTTTTTCTTTTTGTTTTGTTTGGTTTTTATTATTTATTTGTGTATTTGTGGTTTCTTTCTGAAGGTTTTCCCAGTCAAATCTGACCTTGACTCTTTCTTTTTGGCAGAGAAATTTCTCGATGTCTGTAAACAGTGCTGCTGTCCTGCGATTGACGGGACGTGGAGGAGGAACGGTGGTGGGGGCTCCTCGAGGTCGAAGTTCCTCTAGAGGTCGAGGTGAGCTGCCCATGGGATGTGCTGCAATGGATCCAGGGGATCCAGGTCAAAGCTGCTCAGAGATACTAAGTGGAGCTTGGCTAGAGCCATGTGTTCTTTTTGCTTAAAGCTTTGAAACCTTTCCATCAAGGTGGCGCTGGAGAATGTATATTGTGTTCAGTGATGATTCTGCACATCTTGGCACACAACTGGTGTCTCTGTTATGTGCCTTTGCCAGGTTGGTGGGCGGGAAACCAAAAGGGAAAGGTAGTTTCGGGGTGGAATATGAAATTCTTTGAAATAACTTTATTAAAAGCATAAAACCAATTTATAGAGAGAGGGTAGGAAAAAAATCTATGAATGTACTTAAAACATCATGGTTGTAGTTGGTTGGGTTCAGTATTCTGAAAAGCCATCTTCATTTTTTAACATCTTGAGTGTAAACAGTTAATGGAAGGATGTAATTGAATTTGGGAGACATTTGAGTCTTTCCAGTTCTGGTGCATCACTGTAGTTTTCTCATCCAGAATCACCTGAAACATTTGCAAATGAATGGAGAAAATGTCCTGAGGCCATATTGCTAAAGCCAAACCAAATAGTTAAACCCAGAATTTAGCTTAGCAATTCCTTTTCAATGTGTGCACTTCTGTGAACTCTTTTTGGGGGACTTCATATATAAATAGGATGGGCTGCATTTAGAATACTAGGAAGCTAGTAACTTGGAAATACTGAGTAAATAATCTTGTAACCTCTGTCTTTGAAGGTGCTTAGGTGAGATTTCTCTTAGAGCCATTTTTAATTTAATTTTACATGCCCTTAACGGGTGGTATTTTCAATAAGATCTTCAGAAAGTACTTCATATATAATTAGATGCTTGACAGAATTTTGCTTTGACTTAAAGTGTTCTCTCATTTCTGTTCTCATTCCTTAATCCTGCTTTCTTTTTAGTTTACATCTCTCAGATATTTGTAGATTGTTTTCTGTCTTCTTGTGGTTGCTTCCCAACTAAGATATGAATTTAAAGCTTTATGAGACTATCACTAGATTTTCCTGTTGCTTCCCCTTCATTTGCCATTGTAGTTGCACAAATGCTCAGGTTTTCATTAAAAAAACGTGTGCATATATATATATATAGATGTGTGTACTAATTTGGGAGTTGTTGCTTTTCTGTTTTATTTTAATGTGTGTGTTTCTATCACCTGTGTTTCACTTTTGCTAGGAATACATATTGGCTGGTTTTTTTAGATGCACCAAGACATAATTCTGCAAATTAAATTATTGCTGCTTAAAATTTGTTGATTTGAGATCATACACCCACTAGTGTGCTCTCTAGTTTCAATATCAAGATACTTTGATGATTTGTAATTTGGTAAACCCTTTATTTTGCTTTCTTTTGTCAAACTTCTGTGTTTTCTTGCTGCACTATTAACAATGTCATCCTTATGCAGTGAGCAGTGGGTTGTTTTTTAATTGCCCCCACTAGTTTCAATGAGGCTGTTAGGCTAAATGTGGCAGAATGTGGCTTCTAACCCAGTAATTCTATTATTGAATCTACTCGTATGCATGACTGTTTTGTTTGGCAGTAAAGTTTGATTCCTTACATTAATGCATGCAGTATTAAGAGTGTTTGAAAGCTGCTGCGTGTATTCCTGGTTTCCCATAGTTCATTTTTAAGATTTGTTAAGAAATACTAGAAAGAACTTTGTTGCAAAATTAATCGTTTTCACTTCCATTTTTGTTTATCCTAGTTTGATCTTTTAAGGTGTGGGAATTGTTATATGGTGTGCTTCTTAGGCTGTTCTGACTAAGCTGTAGAGGACATCTGCAGTAAATCTCTTCAGCTTTCTAAGCTTTCCTTCTTTCATTGATCCTGGTTGCTGCTTGTTTCTTCCACACTTCCCCCTCTTCTTCCCATGAGCAATTACTGTTGGGTTCTAGGCATGATGAGTCTTCCCAAAGTTTTTATATCGCAGCAAAGAAATTAAGGCTTCTGCCAGGACAAAATGGTACCATTTTCATAATTATACAGATGATGCTGTTGTAGTCAAGGACTTTTTTCCTATAGTGATTTATGAAAATTCAATAGAGGACTGCTGATGTTTGCAAAAACATTGCTTGCAAGTAGTAGGGTTTAAATGCAATTTTGTTTTTTCAGGTTACAGTGAAAAGGACTTGAAATTTCTTGGGAGTTTGTTCACTAAATGAGCTGCCTCGCTTAACAGTTGGAAAACATTCTTATTGCACTGCAGAATTGCCGGGGTTCAAAAGGTTTTGTGGTGTTTTCCATGAACTTTACACAGTTGTATGCAGCAAAGCTGCTGCCGAGTCAGTGTGGGCTTCAGCTTTACCAAAATGAGATTTCTGTCTTGAAGGGACTTGCACCACAGCAGCTTTATAGAGGAATTTGCATGCGTGATTAGATTTGTTAATGAAGTTCCCTGACTGAGGCACAAATCACAGAATTGTGTTCCAGCATTTGAGAGCACGAGAACCAATCTGTGCTGGGTTGGCAAGGGAAAGAAATGCTGGTAAAGGAGTGTTATGGGTAGAACTCTAAATGGCATTCACTTACCAGTATTTAAAACTGCAAGATAACACTCAGTAAATATTCTCTGGGTGGTCACCCCAACTTTTACTGAAAATGCTTATGTTATGATGATGAGAATGTGATTACTATGTGGAAATTGCTTTGATTTTTGGTTTGTTGGTTTATTTTTCTTTTAAATGAAGTTGTCCTCTCTGAAGAAACCAAGTACTTGCACGTGACTCTTTTCTAATTGACTTGTTTTCCTGGTAGCTCCCTGTGGTGTGCAGTTAAGCCCTGTGCTTTGTGCTGGCAGGACTGGAATGTCAACATTCATGAATAAGAGCCTTGGATGAGGAGAGATTTAAATAGTCCCTGGAATGGGCTGTAAGCTTACAGACACTTTGTTTTGTAGCTGTTCTCCCTTTTGGTTAAGGCTGTTATGAAGGGTCCTTTGCTTCCTATTAGAGCTCTTTCCCCACCCACCCTCTGTGCCCTTTGTAATCTGTTTTTGCTGCTGTTGGAAAGTGTGTCAATGGTGTGAAAGTGTAATGTTTGCATATCTAAACAGCAGTAGTTGAACTACAGTTATTTTGTTTTTCCCAAACAGTATTATGACTGTGATTGTAGATCCTAAACTCCAGTTATGGTGTAATTTCAAGAATTTGCTTCTTGTATTCTGTAAGGCTTTAGATTTTTTTGTAATGATAATTGTAATGACAGTTTGTGCTGCTTATTACACTCCTGCTTATGTCTTACATTTTTACTTAAATTCGAACTTGTCTATTTTTCAGGTTAGAGACTTAGCTGTTATGATTGCAATGTCCAGTGGATTGATGTCCTCATCCTGAGGTTTTTGGGAAATTACTGAAATACAAATGGCACATTTGCTCCACTCTGTTATTAAATGGAAGGGTTTATTGACATTTATTGACTTTGCATTCAGTACTTTGTGCAACATATGCACTTAATCTGCTGCTTCTGTGCCAGGTATTTTTTTTCAGAAGTGGCATTCTGTTTAAAATAAGCCAGGGAGTGCAGAAGCAGAAGGTCAGGTGGTGTGCTTACATGTGCAGTTTTATCCTCTCTGCAGGCATTTCTCTTGCATTCTGTAACCAGCATTAGCTGTGCCCTAGTGTGCACTTTCAGGTCAGACTCACCCACATGGTACTTGCTGAATGACTGACTTTGCACACCACAGTTTCCCTTGACTGGCTGCTTCTCTTCTGTAGCTTCGTAGGATCTGTTTGATGCTTCCCACACCGTCGTCTGCTTGGTGGCTGCTGGGGCTGCACATGTGCTTCTGCTTGTTGGATTGGCCCATGTTCTTTCCACACATGGGTGGGGTGGCAGCACAGCCAGGGCAGATGTGCTTCAGTAGCCCTGTCCAGTATTATGTGGCATCACTGCAGCTGGCAGCTGAGTGCTGTGACCCCACAGGCAGCCTTAACCTGAATGTCTAACATAGTAGTTTGGACATTTTACAAAGTTATCTTTTAATTCAGACCATTTTGGTGGCTGAGCACAACTGAAATACAGATGGACCACCATACAGGGGTGGGGAGTGGGGGGAGGTTTCTCAGGCTGTGATTTCCCATACTTTTAAATGGCCATCAGCCATGCTGCTGGGAAAACAACTGATTCTTGCTCTTGTACAGGACACTTGCTTTGTTTGCTGGTGAAATGTCCTGTATCACTCAGGCTTTGGCTCTGGTGGTGTGCGGCTGCTCCCAGTGTGCAGCATGCACTCACCCTTGCAATAGGAGCTCTGCAGTGGTGCTGCTGCTCACTGTACAAGCCTGCTTTGTTTTTGTTGGGAAAGTGTAACTTCCCACCTCTGCTACCTCAGAGACAGGAGATGAGTCAGTGCCTTTGTTCTGTTTTGACTCTATGAACTGCTTTTGCTTTATTATCTCTTGTGAGAGGAAGGAAGACAGCTTTCCTGTAGTGAAGAAATTAGGCAAAGATTGTATTGGGTGAACTGCTGAAACTTTCTTGGCTTTTATTTGTGAAGAGTAAAAACTTGGAGTTCTTTTCTGGGATTTTAGGGGACCCATGATGTTTTAACTGGATAAACATCATGCTCTTTTGATGTTGTATCACCTCTTCCTGTTTCTTGCAACTTGTTTTATTATAGTCAACCTTATTGTATCAGACTTGCCCTAGTGAAGATGTTTCTAATAACTCTCCTAGGTCTGATGCTAATTTCTCCTCTCTTACCTTGAGTGCTCAGTCAGTCAGTGCTCTGCCTCTCCCTGAGTTCGTGTAAAAGCATCTACGCTGGATATGGCATGGGCTTGCTCATCTCCAAGGTTACCATAGTCTAGCAGCAGCTAAAAGAAGGCATCTTGGCAAGAGAATAAGGACTGAAGGTGGAGAGGCTCAGCTGCCACATGTTTGCAGCTCAGCATATTTCCTGAACCAGATGTGGCCTCCATTAATAAATTTTGTTTTTCTTTTTTGAGTTTGTCTAGTCTTCATCTGAACTTAGGCATCCTCAAAACTCTGTGGTAAGGAAAGCTGCATCTCTGTGATTCTGGGAGATCTGTCACTGATCAACTTTGCTGGTGATAGAACAGGATAGTTTGTCTAAAGGGAATGTTAAAATTGTTCCTTATGCACCCTGCCACCTGTTCTGCCTGATACAAAAGCAGTTGTGTATTTAAAGACCCAGCGAGATTATCCATGGATCACTTTTCTTTCTCTCTGCCTGAAAAGCAGTTTTCTGCCCTTTTTACCTACCACCCCTTCTAAGAGATTTGGTATGGAATAGTAGAGAAACTGTTGCAACTGTCTTGATTATTTTAAATTTCTCTGGTCATAAGATACTGAAACATGGTATGATTCCTTGATATATCCAGGTGTCTTTAGATTTTAAATGTAGAGGCCTTTTATTACTTTCTTCAGAAGACTGCAAGAACTGCAGTCCAATCTGAAGGTGTTTGTTTCCTGTTTCATTTGGGCATTCTGTCTTACTTCTGCAGATATCTGGCAAGGTTTGCACCTTGTACTTTGAGATGTTTTTTTCCTTGAAGCCAGGAAGAGAGAAATATGAAAAGATAGATGTTTGAGGTACTTATCCAGCCTAGAATTCCTGTTACCAGGTGCTTTTTCGGTTTTAAACTTGACTGTAGAGTCTACATGTGTATGTAGGCAAGGCATTATCCTGACAGCAAGCTGATAGATGTTCCACTTGTTCATCTTCTTTCCATGAGATCTTGAAATGGTAAATTAGTTGCTTAGAAACCTGCCATTTCTTCTGCTGGTGCACTGTGTGAAGCTGTGTTTGTCTTTTGTAGATCTGGAAACTTCACCCCATCCGTTAATCTAAGCAGTGCTGGAAGTTGTTTTGACGGGCTGGGGATGTATGTGGGTGTTGTTTTCCTGTTGTGTAGGGCTTGTTTTCTTTTACCCAAACACCCCATGCCTTTTCAAGCCCTGAAGATGTGCTTTGAGATGCTTTGCTTGAGGATCTGTCTGTAACTTTTTGGCTTGAGGCTTGGTACTTGGTAGCTGCCTGTAGAGAACCATTTACTGGGAAGATCAGTAGGATAATTTTAAAGCTATAGTTAATGTCCTTCTTCATTCTGACCTGCTTATAACCATCCTGTGATCCTTCTTTTCTTCCCACTGATCCTGGGGGAGATTTTTACTGGCAGTCACTAGAACATAATAGCTTCCTTCTCCTTTATGACCCTTGACAGCAATAATTAGGAGTACATCCACAGTGCAGTGCCATTTTGGAGTTTGCTGTTAAAAGTGATATGATTTTTGTGTGTGAAGCACACGCGTGCAATGTGGATGTTGTGTGAACAATGCATACTTACTTGGTAATTTCTCTTGGGTAAGTATTTGTGTTTTTCTGCATCGTATTTATTTCAGAATTGTTTGCCTGTTCTGTCTGGTCTTGCACTTCTTGATAAGAATTTTTGGATAAGACTCTCTTCAGTCATTGTTCCTTTTTCCTTTTGTCCCAGATAATTTCACTGGGGCTTAAGACTGCAAGATTAGTTCTCAGAGACACCAGGAAAGGGAATCCTACCTGATTCTTTCAACTTCTATTATTATTTATTACAAACACTTGTGTTTTTTGTCTTTTCAGGCAGAGGCCGAGGAGAAAGCGGTTTCTACCAAAGAAGTTTTGATGAAGTGGAGGGTGGATTTGGGCGAGGAGGGGGCAGGGAAATGCACAGATCACAGAGTTGGGAGGAAAGGTAACAGAACTCTAGCACTTAAAGTTTTTTACACACATCTGTTCAGCTTCCATTTGTGCCTTTTGACTTCATAAAAACACTTTAGGAAAGGTAATTAGTTATATCTGTGAGTGAAGTGTCCGAATTTCTAAGATGGAGTCAAACACAGTAATGTTTCTTGAGGCTCTGGAGAAAGTAAAAGAACATTTCTTGCAAAGATTTTTTTCTGCTGAGTTCCTGGGAAGAAGGAGCTAACTACTTTAAGAGAACATAAATTACAACAGTTGCAATTGAAGTGCTGGTGCTAAGGGTTTGCTTCAGTTTTACTCTGGACATTGTTCACAGTACTTAGGGGCACATTTGAAAACATACCCAGTTCCCAAGGGCCATGTGTGTATTGGTGTTCCTGAAAATTTAAATTGTCACTTGGACATCTAAAGGTAATGTCCATCAAGCTCTGATTTTAAAAAAGTTCCCAGCAAGTAAAGAAAACCAGCAAAACCTATACCTAAAATGAGTTTTTGGAGTAGTTCCAAAACCTTATTTGAAACTTCTATTCTGCCTTTCTAGGGGAGACAGACGCTTTGAAAAACCAGGGCGAAAAGATCCAGGTATGGTTTTGTTACTGTGTGGGCAGAAAATGGGAGGGAGGAGCAGGGTGTGTTTGGGGGAAGGGATTTGCACATGTATCAGCCTTTCTTACTGCTCCAGGTATATTGTTGATTCAAGATTCGTGATACTGTGCCAGGTTGCTAAGTGTGTTCTCAAAGTGTTGTTTCTCTTCCTTTGTGTTGTTCTCACTATTGGACATTTAAGTGTGGTAGATAAGAAGCCTGTGGAGTAAGTAGGTTCTGTTTATTTAATTGTGATGTTTACAAGTGGAACTAAGTTCTTGTACCTCTGTGAAAGAAGCCTTTGCTGATGAACAGGCGTGCTGTGGTAATACGCCTTCTTTCAGTGCAGCTTTAAACGTTCCTGGTGTGGGCTGTTTTGGTACCTAGGACTTCTTGACCATTTGACCTTTAATTTTTTTGAATGCTTGCTAGTGTGAGAGATCCCAGCAGTGTCCTGAGGTTCCCGTGCTGATGGATTTACTGTTGATCAAATTAGTTAAGTCATCATCTGAACTTCCTGTTCAGTCTGGTTATCTGCTCTTCTGTCTCTTGATCCTCCCTTGTTCTGTTTCTGAAATTCTTCACACTGGCTATGTTCTGTCAGAATGCTGGATCCTTAATTGTGGCCCAGTACATCTGAACATCCAGCTGAACTTGAGTCAGAATGGGTTTGTCATCTTGGAGATGAAACCTAGACATTCTAAGGCTGGTGGGAACATCAGGGCGGCTCTGGCTGTCTGGTAACTGCCGTGACTTTTGCTCTATGGGCTCATGTGCTGCTTGTTCTCTGGTGTGCCTGTCCTCTTTCTCCATGGCCTGTTTCCCTGTGCATGGAGCACAGCTGTGCCTGCTGAGAGGTTTTGTACTAGCAAGAGCTTACTGACAATGTGTCTTCTCTATTTAGGACCCAAGGAATCTTTGGCTTTGCTAAAATGAGTTTTGGCTACATACCCTCCTTGGTAATATGCTGAGAAAGCATAAATTATAACAGATAATTGCAGGTTGAATTTAAAGACAAACCCAAAGAGATCCAATTGTAATTAGAAGTTGACAGGAGTGTATTTTAATCCCTGCATAGATGTTGGTATTTTTGTAGTAAGAGTAGCATAAATTGCCATATTTATAATTTTCAGGATTACCATGGTGACACATGCCATAGGAGTTTGCTTTCAAAGCCCTTCCAGTCCTCCTCCATATAGGAATTGTTCACAGCTTCTAAAGAGTGCTTTTATTTTTCTGCTTGTTAAGTTGAATTTCAACACAAAATTAAGATGTGTATGTTTTCCTCATTGTCTCCTTTAAAAAGAGGATACTTCTAGAAAATAATTTGATATTGGTCGGAGATTGACCAGTGTTAAATGTCGTAGTGAGACTCCAGACTTTCCATGTATCTCTATATTCAGAAATTTTTTAGGAAAAAATGAAAATGGGGGAAAGTAAGTACCACTGAGATTTCAGGACCGCATTTTTTACAAAAGAAAAATGGGTCTCGAAGTAGTATCTGCTACAGTTGATTTAGTTTTATTTATTTAGCTTCTTGTTGTTGTTGTGATTAGAAATAGAACAATTCCGGTTCCAGGATATAGACTGTACCACGTTTCTGATAAAGAAGGACAAAAATATTGCATATTAGTATAGGATTAGATTTCAGTATTTCTCAGTTGAAATTGAGGAGAATTTACAGTGTGCAGAATGTCCTTAGAGAAGGTGTTGTCTGCCAGAGGTTAATCTGCAGCTAGTGTAGAGCATTTTGTGTTTGTAGCAACTGCTAGTGATGAGGGCTCTGTTGAATGTGTCTTCCAAGAACTGTTCCCTAGGGAAGATGGTGTCCCTGGTGCAATTTGTTGGAAGCTCATTGTGAGAGATGATGTGCTTATTCTCAAATTATGAAACTTTTTGAGAACCTAATTGCTCTTCTTTAGTTTCTTGTATTTCTCTGCCAGTCAGTATGAGAGGCAAAAGACCTTCAATCTTTCTGAAGTTTTATTATAAAAATACTGTTTTAACAACACTATTGCTATGTTAGAGGTTAATGTTGCAGTAAGTGGGAAGACCATTTCTCTCCCCTTTACTTCCAAAGAGAGATAAGGTGGAGAGCACAGAAATATTGACAGAAAGTGTTGATCTGTTCTTAACTCAAGCCTTGGTTAATTATTAGTAGTTATTGTTATGTAATGGCTTTCTAATGACAACATATTTTGAGTGTGAGAGGGAGTACAGATGTGCCAAAAGAAGTCCCAGGTTAATAGCAAGCACTAGTATCCACACAAAGCTGTGGAAGCAGAAAGGAAAGGAGTTGATATACAGGTTATAATTCAGACTCACATGCTTTAGCAGATGTGTGTACTGGTTTCTGATACCTTGGTTAAACTCCTTAGTTGAGGTTTTATTCTGTAATTTTACCGTGTTTCAGTTTTTCCTTGCTGTTTCATAGAGCCTTGGATTCAGATTACATAATTTACGGAGTTGCCAACTTTTTCATGTTCTTTGTTCTGGAAGATCCCATTAGAGAATTATTAAGAAATCAAATATTTAATCACTTCTGGGTATTTGTAATGGAGGACAATGCAAGATCCCTCAATTAAAAATGAAGAGATTAAAAAAGTAATAGAAATTTAACAAATACTTATTTCTTAAATATGGTCAGTATGCGGTTCTTAAAAATTAATGATTGCTTTTTCAGTGCTCTCGGCAGTTTGTGAGGTCACATTTGACTGATTCTCAGTATAAACAGTGTCTGTTCCTGGTTTCAGCATGCAGATTGAAGATGCACAAAGTATTTGTAAGTTTGTTGCAGATTGTCACAGTTCTGACAGACTTCACTTCGAACCCTGATGGTATTTGGAAGGCTGAGGCCATTAGCAAAGAAAATGAGCAAGTTGCTTTCTTGAGCATGTCTCTCTCTTCACAAAAGCTGCTTAATTTTCTGTGCAGCCTCCTGACTAATACCAGCTTAGTAGCTGAAGGGATTTGATTAGTTACCAGCAGTTACAAACTGGTAGTGAATAATTGTTATGTAGTTTAAACAAATCTGTTAGTAAGTCAGTTGTGGAACCTGGTTGAGTTCTGCTTTTGTGTGGGTTTTGGTTAGGTTCAGAAGACTTGCATATAAAAGGTGTGTTCAAGTGGCTAGAAAAAGGATATTGAATTTCTTTGAATCATACTTTCCCTCTCTCTGCCTGGCTTTTTCTCCTGCTATGTCTTGCTGGCAGGAGTTGCATTCACAGAAGGTTCAGCTACTGGTTTGCTCTTACTGTACTAAAGCATGGAATGCTATGTTGGTGCATTAGAGCCCATCAGCAATTTTCTTAGGTTTCTACTCCAATTTGGGCCATGGCATATTTCCAGTACTTTCAGACATCCATGATTCACCAGTTCTCTGGAACTGTAAAAGCAATATTAATGTATTTTCTGCCCTTGTTCTGAAGTAACTACACAGTTCTTTGTCTAATTTACTTCTGCAGTATCATTCAGTTTTGCATTCCAAAATGTAGTATTTCAAGATTGCATTTAGCAGATACTAACAACATGTATTTTCTTTATACTTGCTGTTGTACTCCCTTTTAAACCAAATCTGTAAAAAGAAAAATATTTTAACACCAGGACAACTTCAAAGTATTGAGTTATGTAGAAATAAAAAAAAAAAGCCCACCTTTGATTAGATGTGAATTGAAATTAGAAATAGCTTTGTATATCCTTGGCTCTAAATCATGAGATTATAGTGCCATGTGATATATGGGAGAAACCCTGCCTCACCCAGAATGCTGTCAAACAATACTCAATACCTCACACAGAATGCTGCCCTATTTCAACCTTTACACAGGAGTCTGTTTTACTGCTCTTGCACTGGTTTTTAATTTGTAGGACTCTTATCAATGTCTTACATTGATAGAGAATGTAGAAAAAATGCAAGAAATAATTAAAAATTATTGGTGTTGACACAAGTGTGGAAAAAGGTTCTTTAAACTGTGTATGAGTTAATAACTAAAAAAAAACAGTGATGAAGAGAGATGAAGGCAGTGTAGCTTGATAGTGTGCTGCACTCCAAGCTCCACCATAGTCACTAATGCTTGTCTGTAGAATGAAATTTGGAAAGGATTTTGGGAGTGTCTGTGATAAATCTAATCTCTCTGAGGTCTGGAATGGGGGAAGGCAGTACTTGAATTATTTTGGAATGAGAGCTCACTTGGAACAAAAATGTGGCCCTTCTGCCTCATTCCCTGACTGTGTGTGGAACGCTTCTGTAGGGTGACTCCCCAGACCCTAAAAACCAAAGTAGATTTTTGCTGACCCTGTTTGGGTTATGAACACACTTCAGTGAACAGTTTTGTGACTTGAGAAGAATTCAGTTTAAACTATCTGGTCAGATAGTTTGAGGCCATTTTTCCTGCTGCTGACCACTTGGGTGAAGAGGAAGTAGATTTGGTAATGTCTTATGCTGTTGTCAATGAAAGTTGCTATTTATGCCATCTGGGTTTCTGGGAAAAGTCTTTAACCTTTGAAAGGTAACTTTATTTTAATTCTACTTGATTGTTGAGGTATGAACACCTAATAGGCACTGCTTTTGTTGAGAGCTTGGAAGTAGTTATCCATCATTGTGTTTTTCTTTTAGCATCTTAAATTGTTTAGGAGCTTCAGAGTGGCATCTTAATTGCAGTAGGTTTATGAGGCACTTAAATACAGAACTCTAATGTATAGTTTGTTTTAATTTTTTATTTCAAAATTGATTCAAGTGTCTCTAAATATTTTTTGTGCTGTGTGTACAGGCAAAGATTGATGTTAGAAAGCATAAAATATCAATGGATGCAGTTCTACTTCTCATATATATAGTGTGTCCTTCTGGGTCAGATATACTTGAGACAAGCAGCGCAAAGGTGACAACATGTGGAATGTATGGGCCTTTAGAAAACCCCCTTACATTGATTCATTAGAAATAGTCTTTTTTTTACACTGCTAAATAATTTATTCGGTCTTGTCAAATAAGAAAAAAATTCCATTGCAGTATTTGTCATATACACCCAGATTTTTTGATAGTGTCTTCATAGACCTGTCTGAGATGCTCTCTTATTTGGCAGAATGAAGAACTGCACTTAGGATATATAATTTTGCTTAATAAGCACAGCCAGAGTGCTGTTCACTGCCATGAGAGATTGGCAGGACTTTCAGCCATCTGAAAAATGATGTAAGTCTGTATTCCCAGAGAGATAGAAGAGAGAATAGCAAAGCCAGGCTTTTGGATGAACAGGGTTACTTATACCAGAACTCATGTATTCACTGAATGACCCCATACTGTTTTCTGCTTTTGGTTTATTGTCCATTTTGTCACAAGCTGGTTAAGTATGACTTTGGTCAGCTTTGCGAGTTTTGAAGATCTCTCCTTTTGGGGTCAGTGTGGCTTTAATCATAGTCTGGTGAATTCAGCAGATAGCTCTTCTAATTTCCCAAGAATTAGTACTGTGATTCAGGCACCTGACTTCATGCTGGGTGGTTAATGCAGGCTCTCCTCAGTGGGCACACACATTCTCTTCACTCTGTGTATCATGCTGTAATCAGAAGGATGGGACTACAATGAGAGAGATCACTAAAAGGTGGCAGGGCAGGCAAGGAAGTAAGTTTTTAAACTGAACCCACAAGTTTAATGTAATAATAATTAAAAAAGCACAAAGTTCGAGGTTTGCTCTCTTTACTTTGTGAGGCCAGTCTCAGAGAGTTGGAAGCTGTCGATATGCTGTCCATTGATGCGGATCTCCTTGTCAGTCCTTTTTGGACTCTTTAAGTCAAGTGCAGCTGGGAACTCAGGAACAGTCTTGTCAAAATTCTCCATCTTGGTCTCGTATTCGCCTTTGGCATTGTGGCCTAGCAGGGAGGCGAAGCGGTGGTACACCAGGATCTCTGATGAGAGGTAGGATGTTCTC
This sequence comes from Geospiza fortis, assembly GCF_000277835.1. NCBI lineage: Eukaryota > Metazoa > Chordata > Aves > Passeriformes > Thraupidae > Geospiza > Geospiza fortis. The sequence continues at coordinate 396,324 of NW_005054609.1, read as the reverse complement.
CTCTGGCACGTTTCTCCTGTGCCCTCCTGCACAGCTGACAGGAAAACAACCAGCTCAAAGTGGGGAGGAGCTTCTCTCTGAAGGAGAGCAGCCAGTGGGCTGGATGCAGTGATGGTGTGGTAGTAGGTCAGAGGGAAAATGAAAAATGGATACTCGTGTGCGGTGATGCTGTCCAGGTGAAAGTCAATGCTAGTTTGGTGCAGCTGGCCACTCTCTTGTTCTTGGTAAAGTATAGCAGAGATCTGGACATTGGTCAGGGGGCTGGAGCGAGTGTTGGCCACCTGGAACATGAGCTGAGGCTTCCCCTCGCTGTGTGTGACCACAGCAGAGCGCGAGAAGCGGATGGAATGTGCCCGGTTCTTTGGGCGTGCAATCTTGGCCACGAAAGCACCTGGGGCATGGGAAAGAGCAAACTCAGTGTGAGCACAAGGCCTGGGCTGGCTCCCTGCAGGTTCCAAGGGAGCAGAAACAGACTGAGGCTGGAAAGACCGTTTTTGGAAACTTAGGTTGTCATCATATTAACCTGCTTTTGTTCAAAAAAGTATAGCTTTCCTAAAATACTTAGAAAAATAAGTTATGTTCACTTGTTAATATTTGGAAGTTAACTGTAGCTGTGAGGAGGCTTTTAGCTTGCCCCAACTTATTGTAATTGGAACTGATCTTGATATGTTATACTGTAGAAGCTCTTTCTAATACGCAGTAAACTAGCCTATGTATTTTCAAAGTATTTTGTGTTACTTTAAACATGAAGAATATTTTAAATAACTCAAAATACCTCAGAATAGCTGTGACATTGTAAAAACTTAGGTACCGAGGAATACATGAACACTGAATTAAAGATCAATGAAGATAGCTCAGCTAGATGAAAGTACACCTTAAAAATCAAGACAAATTGACTTTAAATATTGTAATTATATGGTAATAGCTGAGAGAGAGAATGGCATAAGAAATAAATTATTGAGAGTGATATGTTGTGATCTATCACAAGTGTTTTCCAATTAATACTGACATTCTTAAGTGCAGATATTGATAACACCTTATTTGTCTTTTGTTGATTAAAGGTATTTAAGTTCTAGTACAACATAGCTGGAGTCTTGTCATCCTAGCAGTGGCTGCCCTAATTGTTCTTTCATATATCAAAATGAAAAGTATTTATTTCTAGCGCTATTCTTAAATCCAGTTGTTACACCTGTTGTGTGTAAAGATGCAGTAGGAAGGATTACCTGTGAGGAAGGCTTCTAGCATGAGCCCCAGGAGCATCTGGATTGCCAGCAGTGCAATGGCACTGGGACAGTCCCCACTTGGGAACATGGTGCCGTAGCCAATCGTGAGTTGTGTCTCCAGCGAGAAGGAGAAGGCAGCTGTAAAACTGGTGACGTACTTGACACATATAGTGTGGTTGTCAGGTGGAGCATCGTGGTCCAGCTCCAGGTCCCCATTCATATCAGCCAGCAGATACCAGAGCACTGCAAAGACCAGCCAGTGAAGGAGAAAGGAAGCGGAGAAGACGAGCATCATCCATCTCCAGCGCATGTCCATGAGTATCCCCCACACGTCTCGGAGGTATGACACACCTGTGCCTTGGGCCCCAGCCATGTGGAACGTGCTGTGCCCATCCTTGGTCACCAGCCTCAGGTACCTCTGACTCAGGAGGGGAGCGCTGGACTTGGTGTTATTGCTCTCTAGCGTGTCTGTCGTCATCTTCTAGAAAGGAGAAGAAAGGAAAAAAAGTGATACAATGCCACATATTTGTATTTTGCCTAATGGTCACAGCTTCTGACACATCAGCAGGGGTAGAAATACTGCAGCCAACAAAGGAGGGCTTATACATTGCAATCCAGAGAAGATTAAGTCAGGAGCTTGGAGAGGAATTTACCACTGTTTGTGGTAATACTTTGCTAGAAAAGATTAGGTTTAGAAATCTGACTACTTCTCAAATTCTCCCTGCTTAGCTGTTCAAATAAAAATTTCATACTTTACCTTCCTAAATTTACATAGGAGTCACATGCTTTAATGCTTTAGGGGTGAGTGGGATGGGATTAGGCATACTGTGTGTGAAAAGAAACTGAATTTTGCTGATTATATCAGATTTTGTAATTTGTTATGAGCAGAGTATAATAATTTACCAGTACTATTATGAATACTATTAACAGAAGTATAGTGCTAAGGAAAGAATGTTTGTTATAGTATCTCTGTAACACATTTATGCATTTTAGGGGAATGCTGTACTATAGCTACTAGCCCTTTCTGACTCTTCTAGCTCAAGAATTGTCTCCTGTCTGCACCCACCATGCCCAGTTAAACAGAATTAGAGTATTCAGGGCAGAGCTACTTCTGGGAGTCTGAGGCTGTTTATGTAAGGATCAGGTAAAAAGAGGACAGGAGAGCAATTCAGAAAATACACTGTGACATATTTTCCAGTCTAGTCTGCCTGAGCAGTTCAATTTTTACTAGTGACCAAGTAAAATAGGACAGCAAGCATATGGGAATTAAGGTAGAATTGCAGATATGGGAAGCAAAATGGTTATCTGTAGGTATTTGGCATATTAGGCTCCTTTGTTTGCTTTTAAACCTCAAAGCTTGTGGGATTTGCCAGAGCTGGTGAATGTCTTTTGAAAAGACAGTGGTCGCTCAAATCCCTACATTTTATATATGTAGGTTTAAAGTTCACCTGGGGCAGATTAAAATTAAGTACAGGTTTGTGTAAAATAGAGACTTCATGAGGTGTACAACCTGTTTAAAGAAGGTTGTGAGGAAGCTTGCTAGAACAACAGAGAATTTAAAAATACCTGTAAATTCTGCAAATAATAATTATATATGGTGTATTTAGTCAAGTTTTGGTTTTCTATTGATTTTGACTTCTCTTTGAATGATGGCTGCTTCAGTCTATTACATTTTTTCATAGAGGAATTGGATTTTTCCCTTCCAACAGTACCATCTTAATTTTCTCTTGAAATGCATTAGAAATAAGGATTCTGAAATTCAGAATGAATTTATGGTAGGTGAAAATTTGTCTTGTGATCTTTGATCCCCTTAACAAGCAGTTTACATGCCTGTTTGCTTAACCTTCAACCAAATTTTAGTAACTACAGAAGATTCTCTTTTGCTTTTAGTTGTGTTTAATGCCTGCTGAGGTATGAGGATTGACATCACAGTGACTATTTAGCTAATTTTTTTTTCTGTTCTCAAAACCATCCAGCTATTACTTCTATCCATGCTGTAGTCAGAGGGAGAAAAAGTAGATGATGGCCTGAGTGGAATTTGGTGGTTTTCCCCTTATTTTAATTTTCCAGTTCACATCTCCCAGGAGGAATATTTTGAAATCATTCTCTGTGTCAGAGACTGCAGTGGGGTCCTGGCATATGGTACCAGGCTACTTTTCTTGGAGGATTTTGGTTGTAGTCCACCCACCTTCACTGAGTTAACTCTTCAATCTGCTGCACAGCTCCCTGAATGGCAGTTCTCACTCTTGCTGTACAGTAACTTGAATGTAATTATGTATATTTCAGTCATCCAGTGATTAGTGACTTGTCTGTAGAGCACAGTTCTTGTGCTAAGATTTAGATGAGCCCTTCTGGAGGGCCTCTAAGGAGCTGGAAAATGGGCATCTCTGGATGGAAAGGATGATGGGGGACCTGCTTAAAATGAGCTCTGAACAGTGCCTTGGTTTTCAGAGTAAGCAGTACTCACAAGAAACACTCCTTTGTTTGAATAGAGAACACTTACAGAACAAAATGCCTCTGAGTGAATCATGCATTCAAAACAAACCAGCAAACCAACAAGAAACCCAAAACAACAAAACACAACCAAAAGCCAAAGCTTGTGGTTTTCTGTAAATTCTTGTGGTACTTTGAGGGCAGGATCTGCTTTGTAGACTCTAAGCAATATGGGTTTACAGAACAAATAGATGTTGTGGAAATGATTCTGATGCTGACTGATGGGTGACAGAAACCTTTTCTGTGGTGTTATGTACATTAAGAAAAAAGGGAAAACATCCTTAATATGGTACATTATTTTTGGCTGTGCTTCAGATCTTCTCATGAGTGCTAAGGCTGTGTGTTTGAACACTACAGACTTAGAGCAAATGCTGTCAGCATTGTAGGATCTCAGATTTGTTGATTAAGGAGCTTCTTAGGGTGGTGATTAATCACTTATTGTTATCTTAAACTCTGAAAAAAATCAGTCAGGTTCTTTGGGATTTTTTTCAATAGAGGAAGGTTGATTCCTTACAGATTTTGAAGAAACTTGAGAAAGAGAACCTACATTAGCCCCCAACAGCACATTTCAGAACAGTCCTGTGTACAGTGATCTGATTTTTCTAGTCTAGGACTGTTAAAAATGTTAGTTGTCCATTTCAGTGGCAGGGATAACATTTGAAATTTGTGAGTTCCAAAACCCCTTTTTTCAAGCGCTGTTAATGGATTAAGAGCCACAAGTCTTTGCATCTTGGAGTGAGAAAAACAGATAAGAAACTGCAGATGGACACTGAGAGCAGTGCAGTTGGGTGTGAATATGAGGCAAAAGAGTAACTGCCCCCTGGGAAATACCTTACCCAGGTTGGAGGATCAGTCCTCTCTATTCTCAAAAGCAGGGGCAGCTTAAAAGCAGATGTGCCTTTGAATTTAAAAAGTGTTAATGTCTTCTGTCTACTCCTTTCCTTTGCCATAGTAAAAAAATACAAATACCTTCTTTCCTTGTTAGTGATAAATTAATGAAGTTACAAAGTACAGTTTGGGGCACTTGATTGAATCCCCTGCCTGGAGTGGTCCTTGATTGACCCCACATTAATTCCCATTTCAGTGTATGTTTTAGGAAAGACATTCAAATCTTCAACTTGAGAAGAAAAATTCAGTGTTTGTTGGAGAATGCTTGTCTGTGCTATAACACACATGCAATGTTTCTTATCCAGGTTTGTCCAGTGATCTCTCTCAACACCCTTTATGTTACTTGGTGGGTTTTGCTTTTTCTGGTTCCTGACTTATGCGACTGTTGCTGAAGCTTTGGTGTTTCTTGTACCTCCATTTCTCAGCTGATAGCCCCTGACTAGAAAGACAAGAACTGTCAGAAATCACTTTCCTAAACCTCTTTTGGCATGCTGACCGGTCCCTTATCACACATTTGCTGTGTGTAATCCCTCCTGTTTACCTTCCCTTGAAAGCTAAATTATCACCAGCACCACTTTTCAGTTTGTTCTTAGCTTTTTTTGGTTTTCAGTCTTTTTATCATCTTGTCCCTCATCCTGGCTTCTTTCTTTTATACACTTCTCTAAGACAAATCAAGGTAGGGTGAGTACTAATTTTTAAAAAGATCACTGATTCCTTCTAGCAGTGGGACAGGTTCTAAACTGACCTGGCTGGCTAATGATTTATGTGTGATAAAACCTTGCATTACAGCTTTGGGATGTTGCTTGCATTTCTGAAATTCATGATCCAGCATGTGGCTCTCCCATGCTTTGCTTTTTAGATTGAGCTCTTCTTCCTTGTGTTGTCACAGCCTTTATTACATTCCGTTGACTTTCTGTTCCATGCCACCATGGAACAGAAAGTCAACAGAATGCAATAAAGGATTGCACCATTTGACTTTCTGTTCCATGCCACCACGTTGATTTCCTCTCCTTTCCTCTTGCTTAGCTTTCTCTTAGGACTTTGGTAGGGTTGCAGGGAAACTTATTGGCAGCGCTATCTTCATTTCCAGGTGCCTTCTCAGTTGAAGGCATTTGAAGTGACACTTCCAGCCTGTTCTCAGCTGGATATACAAATACATCTGCAAGCTTTTGAGGAGCCTGAATGAGGAGTTGTGTTCAGAGGAGACTTCTGCAGTGTTGCCCTGTTTGCCCAGCTTCTAGTCTTACCAAAGTCTGCTCTAATTGTCCCAGGAAGGGATTTGAAACAGTTTATACTGTGCTGCTTCATTCTGACAGGAAAGTGGTCTTGAGGACTTGCTATTTTCTGGGAGTGACTGCAAAAACTACTTTATAATTGCAGCATCATTCCAAGATTTACTAGAATCTGTGTGGTGGCGTGTCCCTGTGTGAATGTGTACATTCCTTCTTTCCTTGGCCTGGCTTTGCATGATCATGTACAAGCTTCAGATTTAAACCTTGTCTGCTCTCAGCTGGGATTGAGCAGGTCTGTTGCTGCATCTGCGCTTTGCAACAAGAACAAACTGAGATTATGATTTGTAAAGGCATTTTTCATGCTATTAAAATGGCTATGCTGTGTGGTTTTATTTTTAGATTATTTTTGTGTATTTTTTTTAGACTGAATGGCCACCCTTGGAGATGCTCTGGCATTATTATTAGGAAATAAAGGTTTTTTCAGTATGGATGAAATTACTGGATCATATAACTTACATTAGGGGACAGTCTTAGAAATGTAGGAGGTAGTTCAGCTTAAGAAGCTGCATTGGTTGAAAGCTTATGCTTTTGTTGTGAGTAGAACAGTTAACATTTCAAACATATTTGTCCTTTTGGTTTTGTAGCCAATGCCTCATTAGGATGCATGGAAGTAGTTTGTGATAAAACTGTTACTTCTAAGCAGTGTGCAGAATTAAGATAAACTTTTAGGACTTGTTACATTTATAAGTAGGTCTTGTTAAAATGGAAACTTGAATTTGTTGACCTCAAGTTACTTTTTTCAAAGCAGGTGCCATAAAGGATGGGGTATGAGAGCTCATACTTTTGACTTTCTGCGACAGTTTATTACTCAATGCACTTTAAAGAAAGAGATGATAAAATAGGAGAGTATGTCTCCTTTTATAGTGCAGGAAAAACAGCTGCTTATATACTTGATTTCTGGGAAGCTAAATAGTGCTCCATTTTATATATAATGTATTTTCACATAAGTACTCTGAGGATCCATATGAACACTAATTCTTAATTTTGAAGTAGGACTTGAGTGGGCCAACTAGTCTGGCCACTTTTGGAGAATCAGAAAAGCAGCATTTAAGCAAAGTCTTAGGAAAGGCTGTAAAATATTCCTGTATATATTAAATTTTTATAAAGAAACTTAAATGCAGAATTAAATATTGGTAACAGAGGAATAATTTGATAGTTACCAGGGAGGGTTTTATTTGATGTAAGGCTGCAGAAGTTTGCTGCCACCCTTTTTTTGTGGAACTTGCTGTTTGTGAAGAGCAGTCCTGCCCTGTGAGATGCAGGCTTTCCCGTGGCTTGCCTGGAATGGCTGAGTTGTGCAGGACAGAGTTCACTCCATGTCCCTGTGTGGAGTCCTGAGCAGCGGTGCCAGCTCGCTCTGTGTCCATAAGCACAGGGATGAATGCATTGATTAAAAGATTGAAAACTGTTGATATCTGAGATATAATTGGAGATGGTAAAAGCAAATTTGAAGATGTGAAGCTTGTCTCTTTTAATTTGTGATGGAACTGAGTGCTGAGTTACGAGTGCAGCAAGGTGAGGATGTCTTTTTCATAATTCTTGGCCAATTTCATGACACCCACCTGCTGTAGCTGGAGCTTGCAAATGCACCCTGTCTGCAGAGCCTTTCCAGCACTTATCTCAAAAACTTTCTGAAAAAATACTGCTCAAAGACTTTGGATTTGCCCTTTGTGCTCTTAGGGCTCTGGTCACCTGAGGCAGCATTTTCTTCTTTTTGAGGGGGAAAAAATCAGCAAGCATTTTGTTTAAGGTGATACTTAGTTTAAGCAAGGTTTAGAAATAAAACTCTACTCTGAAAAGAGTTTTGATTTTTTTTGATTAAAGAGTGACAGAACAGTTTAAATTATATAATAAGAAAAAAAGAAGAAAAAATAGGATGGTTTTGTGTACTTACCAGTCTTTAGAGGGTCTTTGTGCTGGAGGAGGGGATAACCTGGGCTCCAGGAGAGGGACTGCTCTCGTCTGGTGTACTGGTCCCAGCACTAGTAAGAAACTTCCCACAAGTGGTTGGTAAAGATTAAAAAAAACCACCCAAAACCTTTAAAAATGGGTTTGTATGTCTCATTCCTGTGTTTATATGCTGGGGGGATTGGTTTCCATCTGAAGCTGATTTGATTGGTCATTTTGCCTGCAGGGGGGCTGGTTGGCTCTGATCATGTGGAAAAGAATGCTGGTTTGTTAGGAGCATTTCTTTACCCAACACAAACTCTTAGCAGCCAAGGAGAAATCCTCAAACACTTACTTGGAGAAGGAGTGCCTTCCTCCTCACCTCCTTAATCAAGATAATTTTTTAGGTTTGTATAACCTAAAGTTTTGCATGAAAGTTGAAAAGGCCAAAATTCCCTTGGAAAAGCTGAGTGGAAAAGTTCCCATATTGCTGCTGAGAACTGACACTGTTCACTGATACATTTTCTCTAAACAATATGAACTACTGTTCATTTGGGTGAAGAGAGACACTCTTGTGTCCCCCTGCTGCTCCACTTGTTCCTTTCCTGTTAGCTCCCAAGCTCTGCAATGTGAATGGAAGGGTGGATGCAGCTCATGGTGCAACCTGTGCTCTCAGGAGGCTGTTGCTGAATTGCAGCCTAATGCTGCTCAGAAGATGTAGACCTGGCCATTTCCATCTCCACACTGCTCCTTTGTGAAAACATGGAATTAATCACAGGATTTTGCTAAAGCCTAGGAATGAAACAAGGCAGATTACGTGGCTTGCTGATTCCATGTGGCAGATGAAACCACTTTTGCTTAAGCTGTTTGCTCTTTCACTCATGAAATGAGAGGAGTTGCTGAGGGTATGTCTGAGTGAGCAGCTGTGCAGAGTGGTCAGTGTGCTTCCCTGCTGGACCAGCTCTGAGGACAGCTCTGGAACACAGTACTGGTTCACTTTTTTTTTTTTATCCCTTGGTGAGCTGCTGATGTGAGGGCTTTGACTGAACGTCAGATGTAAGAGGATCTGAGAAACAAAGGCTGTGGTTGTTTGCAGTAGAACTACTGAAGGCCTGCTGGGAAAATCATTAATGTAGACTTTCCTGCTTAGGGAACAAAATCCTCCCTATTTTTCCTTCTTTAACCTTCCCCCAACCGTAAATTGCAAAACATTGATTTTTTGCTTCATTAGAATGGAACATTTTTATACATGTTCAGGCACAGCACTGAAAGTTGATAGGCATGGTGTGACTCTGAAAACCAGGGCAAATAATGTAGTGCCAGGGGACTCCCACCAGTGTGACAAGGCTGTAGGATGGTGTGACTTGCCCTTTACCCTTCCCTCCACTGCAGACAGCCTCACTTAGTCATAAGTAGGATTTTGGTTTGGTTTTTGGTTTCAAACAGTATTTTCTTAGAAACCATCTTTTGAACTGTAGAAAGCATTTGCTGTGTGGTCACTGGTATGGTTTTCTAATCTTATTCAACTGAATGAGTTGGAAATCTTTACACAGTTGTATAGCAGGTGAAATGAGGTGCAGTGTGTGTTTCAGGTGTGTTATGGAATTGAACTCTTGTTAATTCCTTTGAATCTATTGGCTCACTCACACTGGTCACAGTAGATAATAGCCAATTTAGTGAAAAAAATACGGGCTTGTATTTGATAGTATGTTTTTGATACCTGCTGTTCAGATTGAGATTTTATGCAGAGAGATTGAAAATTTGAAGCTAGAAATAGGATTCAGAACTTCAGATCTGTCACTGGGAGTCACTTGATGGTATTTGTATTCCTGTGGTGTTCCTAGCATGTCCAGTAGTGTTCCAATGAGAAGGTTGTCTTTCTTAGAAGCATCATCTTAAGGACATTTATCCTTCTGTAAAATAAACGAAGCAATTACACATTTAGGCAAAGTTATTTCAGTTCCTTTAAAAACACTGACTGCAAAGGTTTTTATTTTTATCTTCCTCTTGAGGAATTATGTAGCGGGCAGCAGAGTGAAGAGAGCAAGTCCAAGTACTTAAAAGACTCTCCTGGTTCTTGCCCCTGTGTAGAGGAAACAGCAGCGCTGTCAGTCATTGCTTTCGTGTTTATTCTTTGCAGACAGTGAGGATGGTGTAGGAAACATGGGCTGACAGCCTGGAGAACAGGAGTCATTTGCCTTTCTGTTAGTAAGTGCTCTCCATAACCAGGTTGCCATGGGGCCACATCCCTGAATCCAGTCTTGTTCTGCACAGTCAGTATCCCTTCAAATCAGTGTCGCACAGCTGTAGGCTTTTCTGGCTGGATACCACTCAGCTCTGTCTGAAGTTTTCTGTAAACACCATTGCTGGCTTTGTGACAGGCCTGAACAGAGGTGCCCTTTTACTGCTCCTTCTCTTCAGGAAGTCCAGTCAATTAGTCCAAGGCAAAACCATAGATTGCATTTTAGTTTCTTTCATCCTTAAAACATTGCCAAGTCCTGACTCTGTGATCTAGGTCATTTAGCTGAAATGATTGTTCTCAAATCTAGGAACAGTTTGCAGAGAATATGCTGGCACTTTATAAGTTATGAATTTAGATGTAATCTGTAGGAATACTCCTGTATTGAGTTTGTCAGAGTCTTTCTGTCACTTGGGTAGCTTGATTTTTCTGGTCCTTAACTTGTGACTTGTTTTTGTTTGTTAAGAACCAGTTTCTTGGCTGGTCTGTCTAATCTTCAGGATCATCTCATGCCAGACCTGTTTGGACACATACCTTGTTCTTTGATGCTTGCTGTGATGTTCTAGAAAACTGGAGTAAACCAGAAAACTGAAGGATGTCATGAGACGCTGCATTTTTTCTCTTAATTCCACTGAATGTGGCATCAGAACAGGCTTTGATGTGACACTGGAGTGCTGCTGTGTTTGGAAAGGTGTTGGAACCACAGGTGATCCCATGCTCAGATAAATACAATGCTGACCCTTTCTATTTGATTTTTTTTTTAATTTCTACATTTGTAATGCCACAGAATTTAAAATCAGAAGAGGGGCAGGATCCCACTTGAGTCTGATCTTGGCAAACAGCGTTTGATGTTTTGTAACAGAGATGTGTTTCAAACCCCATTTTCTGCAAGTTCAGCATACAAAACCTGACTTGGATAATTCAGTTCTTGGGAACAAAATCTGCTGTCCTAAGGACTAGCAGAACCTGAGTTGCCTTGATTTGCTTATAGCATGAGTAGATGTGCAGTGGGGCTAAAACCTGGATATTCAGTGGCAAAGCAGACTGCACAATATTCTTTAAGTGACCTAAATGTTTTTGGAAGAGTGGAACAGGACCTGTGAGCTGAGAGCTTGTCTGTGTTGAAGAGCAGTCTCCCGAATCAACTGAACTTAACAATGCTAGGGAAGAACTTCCCTTTTTTTTCCTTAATTGGTAGAGTCTAAAATCTCTCAAATTAATGTTACTGAATAAGTGTCAAGTAATAGCTGTGAGTTTTTATGAAAATAATAGATCTGTAAAAATATTACTTCTCACGTCCCAAAGTAGTGATTTGAATAACATTTTTCTTTTGGTAACTGTTTTAGTAAGAAAAAAAACTAATGTCTTGTGTTGCAAAATGAAAAAAAAATTGCATCTCTCTTCCTCTTTGTAGCATTTTAAAAATTAATTCAGGAAGAATGAGGCACTTTGCTTGTTGTCAGGGACTTAAGCTCCCCTGGTCTGTTGGTTTGCAGCTCTCTCCTGTGCACCTCTCTCTGTTTTACTTCCAGCTTTGCCTTTTGCTTTTCTACTATGGGAAGCCCATCCAAGGAGCAATGGTGAGAGGCTTCCCTGCACGTTTTGTTACTGTAGTTTGCATGATATTTTTGAGATAACAAAAATAAAAAAATAAAAAACCATAAAATTCCCAGACTTAAAATTTTCTGTCTGGCTTGTTCCTTTCATGTCTTTTCCACGAAGCATGGGAATACAGAATGTGGCTGACCTTCATCTGCAAAGATTTATCCACTCCAGATAAAATGTTGCCAGCATCACATGTACCAAATGAAGGGAGTTGAGTGCCTCCAGCAATTTTATTTTATTTGGAGTATTACCAGAGACTCCCCAAAATACACTGTCTGCAGATTGTGTTGTTTCTCAAAGCCCAGCAAATCCAGAAGTGATCTTCAGCCAGATGTCCCCTTCAGTGAAGTAAAGGTGTAACTGGGTCGTACTTGGCTTCACAGCTGACACTGCCTGTTTGTACTGGCGCTTAACTTTAAATTAGGAACTGGTGCTGGACTTTAAATTAGCCAGTGTGCTTTAGCTCTTCATGTAGGAACAACATAGGGGAAAGATATTCCAGAAAAATTAGAGCTGGAGAAAGGTAAAGGTTTTTTCCTTCCAATCTTTTGAGCTGGTGGAGAAGGGATGTCAGTTTTTCTCCAAGGTGCATGTAAAGTAGAGAGCCAGTGTGTGCTTCCTGTCTCCAGTGTGCAGTATCTCTAGCAGGAAGAATTTTCCTGTTCTAAACAGAGGTCTGGTATTCCACAGAATTTCAGATCTTCATTGTTTCCTCATCTTTTTCATTGACTGAAAAGATTGCTTGATGCTAAGAAAACATTCTCCTATGCTTCCTAAACGAAATACTTAAAAATGTCTCTTTCCACCTCAGGAGTCTTAGTACACGATCATACTTCCTTTTGTTTTCCCTAAGAAAGCAGGCACACTAAACAGACTTCACCAAATAACATCTTACATTTTTAGGTTTTAAGACTCTTAAGAAGGAAGATTCTGTATACTTTTCTCTAGTACTTGAAAACTTTTTATAGATAACACCACGATTTCAGGTTAACACTAGGTAATAGTACCAGTGAAGAAATGACATCACTGTGGTTCCTGTGACAGTTCTGGTGCTACACAGCTGAAGAAACTTATTTCAGTGATGGGCTGTCTTGTCAGGGCAAGTCAGCAATGAAAGCAGCATCTGTGTTAAACCTTGGCATATGACTTGGACATCTTGGTGTATAATGTGGAGTCTTTTCATAAAAATATTTATATAATTCTTTTCAGACACAGTTGCTCTTCATAAGTACTTGAGGATTTTGTTTTGTTTTAAATGTAACATAATGTACATTCAGAACTAAAAGACTATCCTGTCTCCTAAACTTCTAGTGTAGACTTATCCTTCAATTCAGGCATAATTGCTTCTAGCCCTTCCTGCACTGACCTTGGCTCTCCAGAAGATGGATTCACAGCATAATGTTAACATTGCTAAGTTTTTTCTCATTTATTCCTCAATGCTAATTTAAGTTTTCAGTGTTTCTTAATACTTAGACTGCTGTATGTTGGATTAAATAAATAGATCTCGCCTTCCTTTTATTACAGAAGTAGGAAATGTGTTTGGTTTGTATAATGTTTACACTGTCCTCCCATTTAGCTTGAGACACTTCATGATAAAGCAGTTTATTCTTTTTCTCCGCACACTTTCGCCTTCTTTCTGTTACATTTCCTTACATCTCTTAAACTGCCTTTTCCTCCTTTGTCTTTCCTATCAATGTTCTAATTACTTACATGCTTTGCTTCCTTCTGGATTTTTTTTTGGTCTTTCCATCCCAAGGTACATAGGCACCTGGATTTCTTAAATCTCTGAATCTCTGTCATGTTTCCTTCTTGAATTTCTGTTCCTCTCCTAGGTTCCTATAACCACTTCAGGTGCATTTTTTATCTCCAAGAGAGCAAGATTTCAACCCTTTTGTATTTCTGTGTTTCTAAAGACAGAACACATGTTCACTGGCCTGTGTTTTCTTTGCAGTGAGACCAAACTTTGAGGAAGGTGGGACAGTGACCGCAGGGAGGAAACACGAATTTATCCGCTCTGAGAGCGAGAACTGGCGCATCTTCAGGGAGGAGCAGAATGGGGAAGATGAGGATGGAGGCTGGCGACTGGCTGGGTCACGGAGGGATGGGGAGAGGTGGCGTCCTCACAGTCCAGGTGAGAGCAGAGCTGGGCAAACATGCAGCTGTGGTTACTGAGACAGGGTAATGAGGAGAGGGAGGTGCCACGTTCAGGGAAAAATAGGTTCGTGTAGTCTTGGTCATTGAATACTGTTCTGGCATGTCTGAGGCTCTTGGTCACAAAATGTTTAGCATAAAATTGTGTGTCTGTTGTTTTCCTTTTAGCATCTTCAGTACCCTTACATACTTAAGGGAACATTACTTCCCAGATGTGCCCTTGTCTGTAATGTGCTCCAGGTGTGTATGTGCCTGGTAGAATAAGGGGTTTTTAATGGTACTGTTTCTTTGTGGCTGTGACAGAAATCACCCACATTAGACAGCGTACCATGCTGCAGAGTGACACTGGCACTAAATCATTCTGGTCATTGACCACTTTCTAGTTTTCCAGATGTATTTGCAATGCCAAGAAGCATCCTTGGAAAATCTCAAAATATGTTGCTGTACACATTTTGTAGTTAGTTACAGCATATCTTGTCTCAGTAAATTTCAGGTACCTGTTTGGTTTCACTCTCCCTTTCCCAGGCCTGACAGGGCAAGTCTGTTCACTTGCTTTCCAGCATTGCATTGCTGGAATTGCAGGAGAAATACAAAGCAGAGCTTGGTATTTCAGTAGTAGGACTGAAACATATTATAGGGTTTTTTCCCTTCTTTTTGGAAAAGATTCAGTCATTCCTGGTGTGGAATCCTGGATTCAGCTGTCTTTTGGCTGCAGAAGGCTTCTGGAGTACCAGGAGGGGATTAGGCTTTTCTACTGTTACATCTTCATAGAACAGTAAAATTGTCAAGTTTGGAAAAGACCTTTAAAGGTGTTTGAGCCCAACCACTGACCCAGTGCTGCCAAGGCCACCACTAAACCATGTCCTTGAGTGCCACATCAGCATGGGTTTTAAATTCCTCCAGGGATGGGGCCTCCACTACTTCCCTGGGCATCTGTGCTGATGCTTGACAACCCTTTCAGTGAAGAAATTGCTCCTAATGCCCAATCTAAACCTTCTTTCTGGTAGTTCTAGGGGATTATAAGTTCCCCCTGCTTGAGCATCCTTTGCTCCATGCTAAACTTAATAGGAAAGCAAAGAAAGCAAAGGACATTTTTGGAGCTGAGGTGGACAATTTCTTCTGTTCAATAAAAAAAAGTCCCATTTGCTCTTGCAGTGGCTCTGTTGGCCTTTTCAACATCCCAGACTTTCAGTACAGTTATTGTTGGGAGCAACCATCACCTCTGTTCTGAGCCTTCTTCATAGCTGTGTATAACTGCTCTCAAACAGCTGCTGTCTTGTACTGAAATTTAGCAATGAGCCCAAGGCTTGATTTATCATCAGATGTTTTCTATTCAGAGCAAGGCTAAGAGGCAAATTTTGAAGAATATAATTTTCTTTTCCCCAGTGTTTGGTCACAGTTGTTGATCAGACACTGCTGCTTTGTTATCTAGTTGAGGCAACATCAGGCCAGCTACCTCATGATGCTGCATGGTACTCAGGAGTGGAGTGTTCTGTGAGTACCAGCCTGCATGCTTTAGCTTAAAAGGAAGCATAGACCTCAAAGTTCAGAAGTTCATTCAGATCTTGAACTTTTTTGGTTTTTCTGAGGAAGGTTTTGAAAATTTGTTTCAGTTCTGTCATGTAAATTTTGCTTATTTGAATTTTCAGTGTAGTAGAAACTGAACTTCCTTTACCAAGTTAGTTTTAGCAGCTATCAGTGAAAGCCTGTTTCAAGACTTATGTGAATCTGCAGAAAAGTTGCTAATTTTGAGGTAGCCTGAGCTGACAGCTGTATTGCCCTAGTTCCAGCTTTCATCAGAGCTGCATTTCATTTCTTCTCTTAGTAGTAGCCACAGAACTATCAAAATGGTTTAAATCACATTTTTGCTTTAAACAATGAGGTTAAATCAAATTGGCGTGGTTTAAACTACTTCTTTGTACTTATTCTGGTGTTGGGTAACACGTACAGTCATATGTCCTGCTAAAAATAGAGAAATGTCTTCATTGGACTGTTTTCATTTGTTTAGTTGGTCCTTCCTGTGGCTTGTCTCTATGTGCTCCCTGCTAGGATCTTTACACTGGCTTTAATAACTGCTAGAGGAATATGATCACAGATATAGATTCACTGGCTGCTTTGAAGTTTCCTTTTTTTTTTTTACCCTTTAAATTTTTAACCATGTTTTAGAATTATAAATGTCTAAAAGCCCCCTCTCTGTTGTTACAATTCTTGCATTCACACAATGATTGCCTTTTAAATTTACAAGGCCAAGTCTGTTTTGTCAGAAACATACACAAACCTGTTGTGGTCTCAAAACTAGTGACTGATCTATAGATGTTTATGGCTTTGGTTATCAAATCAGCCTTAAGGAATAGGAATAAGTTTTTCTTGACAAGAATTTCTGAAATGATTTTGTGTCTTTGTGTAGATGGCTCTTCAAATTGGTCTTTTTCCTGAGAAGCATTTGAGAGAGGCCTTAGGCTGTACTTTCCTATAAAGATTTTATAGTTGCTGCTTTGTTTGAAAGGTTTCTCAAATTCATCTTGATTCACTCCTCTTTCAGAATCAGGTGCTGTAATTCAACTAGAGTTGAATTTTTGGGCATTGTTCCTTGCGTTTCTTAAATATCATTAAGCAACTAAAGTACATTAGAGAATCTTGCTCCAAAATTGAGCAAAGAACTAGGTCTATATATAATATATGCCCAAAAAGTGTGCTGTTCCTTTGTGTTCTGTTTAGATTTAGTATTCTTTAGTATATATATCAATTTCACTGCTGAGTTAGAGAATATAACTTTTAAAAGAGAAGTAGCTATTAATAAGGCTAATGTGTTCTTGGATTTCCTGAAGCAGCCAGTAGTCCTGTCTTTTACCTACAATGTCACCATAAATTGCAAGGGATAAATTAAGCTTAAAATTATCTCTACACTTGAAATATCGAACATGTAACTACTGCCCAGTGATAGTATGGGGCTGAACTTAAAGCTGTGTTTGTGTCCTAACTGCTGGCTAAAAAACTTCAGGTAAGAATTCAGGTTTATCTCTCCTCTTGGCTTGCTTTAGAAGATTGGCAGCCTGATATTTCAGACCTGAATTATGACCTGTATTCTAACTGGGCTTTTACAAACACATTTTGTTACTAAGAAAAAAGGGCATGAGTCTGCTACACCTGTGTCTTTTTGCCTCTCCACATAGCTCTGAAAATGTGGGGGCTGTAAAAGGTGGTGTGACTAAATCTCTGCAAGCAGACTGAATGGTTCTTCATTTGAACTTTGAAGATACTTGGCCTTAACAAAGTGCTTAGAATTCACCTTCAAAAACCACATTTCTGGGTCTCACTATGAGGAGCTGCACTCCTGGTATTGGCATGTGAGCTGTGGAAAAATCGAGGCTCCTCTCCCCTGACATGGACATGGCTGCTTGTAATGAGGAGCTGTCTGTCCAGGGACCCCATCAGAAATGCTGTCTGGTTGTCAACAACCTCTCACACTTCAGTCTCTTTCCTTAATAATATTTAAAAGATTGCCTCAGAAGATTGATTTGATGGTTTAATACTACTTTCTTTGTGAGGCATAACTAGAAGCATAGGTTAAGTTATCCAGTGGAATTACTTGTAAATAAGCATATAGGGAATAGTCAAGGCCTTGTTAAAGGATAACATTTATGTTTCCTTGATAAAATTTAAGATTGAAGTTCAGAATTTTTCTAGAAAGCGTTAGTTTTAGATTTCCTGTATTTGTGAGACAAAGGTGGATTTTTGCATGGCTAATATTAATAGTTGGGGTATTAAGGTCACTGTGGAAACACGAGTCATGAAATTGACCATGTTTCTCCCTTTTACTGTGATTTGGGGTTTTTTGGTAGATATTTGATACTGTGGGGCTGCACTGATTCTGGTGCACAGATTGTTGGAGCAAAAAAAAAAAGAATTTACTTTTTTTTAAATCCAGTTAAGAACAGCCACCATGGAAAGCTCTAAGGTGCCTTCATTTTTCTTTGCACCTTTGTGATAGAGATGGCTTGTATTTCATGGAAAACTGTGCACAGTCCTTTCACACCCAATTTGTTTTCCTTAGCAGCCAGCTCTTTACAGCTTAAATAACATTATTGCACTCGTGGGATTTGAAGCTTGGCTGAGTGGTGGTGTCTTCTGAACATGAAGTTTATACATCAATTGGGAATGTTCTCCCATTTCTTATGTTTCCAAGTTTTGGTATTCCATGGCTAAAAACAACCATTCAAGAGACTGACCAGTCCTTTCAAAGGTATTTGAACAGTTGTCACTCCATTTTTCATGTATATGTACAAAAGCACATCTGAGGGCAAGAGGCAAAAACATGGGTGTTTTGTTCAGGATGTGACTTCTGCAGAGCCCCTGAAGGAAAACATGAAATCTTACACAAGTAAAGGTGCCACAAAAGACTTAAATCAATGATGGCTGGTACATTCAATTGGCAACTAGTGTTGTTTGTCTTATTTCGGTGCTTGTTCTAGATTTTGCAGCCAAGCTTTTTTAGCCTTATGTGGTTTTTAATGCTTATTCCAGTTTATAATATGAGGATATACAGTGGACAATATTTGAAAGTCTTCTGTTTATTTGCCTTGTCCTTGAAGTTGCCTGTTCATAGGTGGGCTGTACCCTGTAGCAGCTTTCTGAATTGCTGTCAGTGTCCTTCCTCCGTTGTGTGAGCACTGCCCCAGGACTGTGTGGTAAAGCTCCTTTCCCTGCCTTAGACGGCCCTCATTCCGCAGGCTGGCGGGAGCACATGGAGCGACGGCGGAGGTTCGAGTTTGATTTCCGGGACCGAGACGACGAGCGGGGCTATCGCCGCGTGCGCTGCGGCAGCGGCAGCATGGACGACGACAGGGACAGTCTCCCGGAGTGGTGCTTGGAGGATGCAGAGGAGGAAATGGGCACCTTTGACTCCTCTGGAGCGTTTCTCTCTTTAAAGGTGAAAAGCTGCTTTGGGCCCTTGGGTGACTTGGTGCAAGTGTCCTGTGATGTCAGGTGGGTTATGGATGATTGCGTTGACTTTGCAGAAAGTGCAGAAGGAGCCAATACCAGAGGAGCAGGAGATGGACTTCAGGCCTGTGGAGGAAGGGGAGGAAAGGTCTGATTCTGAAGGGAGCCACAATGAAGAAGCCAAAGATCATGAAAAGACCAAGAAGGAGGGGGAGAAAACAGAGAGAATAGTGGCAGGTAGGGGGGACTTCTCCTGCAACTGTCAGTGTAGAATTTCTGTTAACTCAGTTACTTAGACCTGTGCCTTGTTACAGAAGCAGTGGAAGAAGCAGCTCAGGCATCATCTCCAGCTGCCAGGTCAGACACCCCACCGAAATCCCAGCCTCCAGACCCGCTGCAGACAAACCTTTTTGAAAGGAAGGAAGAGTCTGTGCCAGAAAGAACAGAAAAAACAGAAGATAAAGAGAATCGAGTGGAGAATACACTGTCAGCCAAAATGTCCAACAGAGGGGAAGGTAATAAACCTGACAGATAAATTTAGTAAGTTTCCATTACTCACTGTGAATAATCCTGGCCCCTTGAAAGAGGCAAGGGCTGGTGATGGAAAGCCAGATTCACCAACTGGTCTATAAATACAGGATTTGTTGGATATGCCATCTCAAATGCTTGCAGTGCACTGGTACTTCACACTGAAATGTGGTCCCAAAAAACATCAGCCAGTTGTGGATGTGCCTCACTGTGGTACAGCAGAATAGTCTGGACAAATGTGTGTGGCCAGGAAATGGGATATGCTCAAATGTCCTGAGTTCTGCACTGATAGAACTGAACTATTTGTTCCTTGAAGTTAGGCTGGGTACCTGTGCTGTAAGCAGTACATTCAGGAAGATCTGAAAATACTTTTGCTTTGGTGCTTGAATTAAGCTGTTGAATATTCTCTGCATTAAGTTCTTAAAAGTAATTGTCATTTATGTTAAGGATAATGGACTAACTTAAACATTTTTCTTTAGATTTGGCTTCTCTTGCTCAACCTTTGCCACAGATTTCTGCAGACACAGCTGCTTCTGCTCATCTTTCTCCTCCTGTTTCCAATTCAAATCCTGCTCTACGGCCAGTTCAAACACCTGTCACAGCTGCTCCAGGCATGGGCAACATTCCCACTGATCCAGATGATGAAGAGGGCCTCAAACACCTAGAGCAGGTAAAATTTCTCTAATTCCTTTGTTGTTGACAATCGTGAGACTGGAGGAATGTGGAATGCAGCAAATATTTGAAGCCCATAAAATCAGAAATGCAGCTAAAACTTTACACTCCTCAATGTTTACTGAAAGCTGCTTCTCTCTTTTTTTTTTTTTTTGCAAATAATTCAAGCTGTTGTATTTTTCTATGCTATACCCCATTTAAAGAGCTAGAGACCATAGTGCTTATGACCACTGTTAAGTAGCATTATGATTTGCCTTGAGAAATTCTGTCTGTTAAAACCCCCAAACAAACCATCAAACAAACAAAAACCCAACCAAAAATCCTGTAAGTGAATCACAACACTGTGTTGATGGAACTGTAGTGACTGCTGAGATGTAGAACCTTCTTTGTGCTCATGCTCCCATGCCTGTTTTATTTTTCACTGTGGTACTGCATGGGACCTCCTTGGCAAGTTGCTCTAAAGCTTTTTGTAGCAGGTGAACTGTGCTTGTTCAGAATTCTGCCTGACAAGTGTGGTGGGCAGAGCTCCAAGTTTGTGTTGCAGTCACTCCTGTCCTGGGGCTCTCTGTCATTCCTGGTACACTTTGGAGCCCTAGGTAGCACAAGATTGGGTGTGTTTGATACACTAATTTCCAAGTCTCTAAGCCCCTATCTAACTCTTGTATTTCTTGCTGGTTTTGATGTCTCTTCCAGCAAGCAGAAAAAATGGTGGCATATCTGCAGGACAGTGCCCTTGATGATGAAAGACTAGCAGCAAAAATCCAAGAGCACAGAGCAAAGGGTTCCTCTATGCCCCTGTTTCACGAAGCCATGCAGAAGTGGTACTACAAAGATCCACAAGGAGAAATTCAGGGTAGGTCTGTGCCATTTACACTTCCTCTTTGTTTCACAGAATTGTTAAAGAGTTCTTCACAGAATTACCACCAACAGATGCTGGTGCTTCTTTTTACAAAAGCTGCTCAGGGAATATACCATTCTAGAGCTAGGTTTTGAAAATATCTTCGACCCGTCACTGCCCCCATGAGCTCAGCAGGCTGAACGTCCAGAACCGTAATTTATTGGGGCTGAGGTTTGCCATCACTTCATGTTCCTGTAAATTAGGTTAGACTAAAACCTGTTTCACATGCCATTAGTTACTCAGATGTCCAGATAACAGTGGAAACAAACAAGGAATGTGACCACTCAAGTAGTTGTGAAGAATCCACAAGAAGCCTTGAATCAGCCTGAAGACATGGAATAGTCAGGGAGGGTGGTTGGTTTAGAATCATGGGCAAAGAGGAATCAAGTTTCCACCAGCCAGTGCTGGTGCAGAATCTCAGTTTAAATTGCACTTGCAGCCACTGCTTTGTTAGTTCATATTATGGATAGGAACTGCTCCCTGCTTTCAATTTTTGCTTAAGAATTTTTTTTGTAAATAAGATTTGAAGCAGGCCTTTCATATAGATACTTGCATCTTTGCTTTCAGAAGATACATTTCTTTTGGAGGTCCTAGGGCTCGGTCTAGCAGCTGCTTATCTGCTTCCCAAAAGTGCAGTCAAACAGTGAATTCCTTCCTTGCCATACTTCACACTGTGTAGGGTGAATGATTTCTCAGCTGTGAACTCCAGATAGGATTGGTGGGGGTGTTGTTTGTGGGATCTGTGTCAATCTCTTATCTGCAGGTATTGCACGTCTTAAGGGGTTTTTTTTCATCCCTTAAGTGTTAAGAATGTTAACCATAAAGTGCTTTTATTTGCTCAGTGTATGTCAGTCACTGCTCAGTGTTTATTGGTGGGTGACAATCTAAATATTTTGTGGTTGGATTAAGTACTTCAGTGTGACAACAAGAAGTAAACACTTCCAAATAATTTTTTTTCTCGGGATAGCCTCTTATGGTTTCATATTCTCTAGAAGGAATTGCCTGCTAGAGATACTCCTTCCAGAGAAGGCAAGGGTTACTGAATGTTCCTACTTTTCAGAAGATGTTTTGCAAAACTTATTTATGTGATTCTTACTTGGTTAAATAATATTTTTATACTGGTTTTCTCTGTATTTGAATATGTAAAATTATTATAGGAACCCTCCTTAGAAAGGCATGACTGAAATATTTCTTAGAAAAAAGAGGAAGAGAAGGAAAAGTGTAGATCTTTACAAAGGAAAGAAACTTGATCCTCATCTTAAAAAATGTACTTGTTCACTTGAGAGGAATCTTTTTATCTGCTAAGTTCCAGAAGCAAAACTTGTGTAAAACATGAGGGTTCCTCTGGTTTGAAGGCAAGAGTTGAAGCAGGCTAAGATTGTGTAATTATCTGTGCAGTGCAGTGGGGAAAGCAGCACTTGTGGTTTGAGCAGTGTCAGCCAGCAGGTACTGCTGAGGTCAGAGTGGAAGCCGCAGCTTCTGTGAGCCTGAAGCAGTAAGTGCTGCTGGAGGACAGCAGGGGCATTAGCTCCACCAAGCCCCCCACCATGGTGGCTGCTTGGCTTGCACCCCAGAGCTGACCTGTCTCCCTCCAAGGCAAGGTGAAAGCCATCATGCACTTTTCCTGAGGCTGTGGGGCAGTGCTGTAGCCCCTGTGCAGGTGTGCATGGACACTC